>NC_056749.1:805942420-806114920 GCF_019279795.1 Protopterus annectens | reverse complement strand
GCATGGGTGTCATGAAGTTTGTCACTTCTGACATGAGTAGCATGAAGTTGACTTTGAAGAAGTTTTTTACGGAGTTTTCCTTACTGGAGGGTGGGAGTGGGATGTGGATGTCAAGGGTGATATGCTTATGGTCAGACCTGACCAATAAGGAGGAGACCACTGGTGTGAAGCATCTATCTCCCATGTTGATAATGACCAGGTCTAGGATATTGGAGCCCCTGGTGGGACAATGGATTAGTTGATCCAGGGTGTTGGAATTTATGAATTCCAAGAACCGTTGGGAAAAGGTGTTAGTACTCAAGTAGTTTTCCCAGTTAATGGCAGGGTAGTTGAAATCACCCAGTATTAGGGTGTTTGGTTCTATCTTAATATTTTCCAGTATGTTAATATTGGTGTTCCTCAAGGGTCCATATTAGGACCTCTCCTGTTTTCTATATTTATCAACAACCTTCACCTAACAATCCCCCAAGCTACATGCATACAATATGCAGATGATTCCACACTTACATGCTCAGCCACATCTATATCTGAACTTCACTCCCTTACCCAAAATGTGTTTAACTAAACTCCTCCTTTTTACTCCGACTTGTAAGTCCCCCCCAATAGACTTCACAGTAACATCCAATAATGGTACTCTCATATCCCCAGATCCAACTACCAAACTACTAGGTATTACCATAGATAACAACCTTAACTTCGACACCCATATTAACAATACTCTAAAATCTGTTAATAGAAAACTAGGCTCTCTCTACAGAATCAAACCCTTCCTTTCTCCTGCAGCTAGAATAACTATTGCTCACACCCATCTAATTTCTACTCTCTTCTATGCCTCACCCATATATACTAATCTCTCTAAAAACAACCTTAATAAAATGGAAAACTCCTACAATAACATAGCCAGATTTGCTACAGGTAACCCTTTCAGAACCCACCACTGTTTTAATCTAAATCAGCTAGGATGGCTTGAATTACAAAATCAGCTTAAATTCCACCAACTGACCATTGCCCATAAAACCCTTTACCAACCTACCAATACCCCTATACTATCTACCCTCATTACCCCCTACAACAATCTAAAGACCTTACATTCATCACATAAACTTCTTGTAAATATTTGTAAATCAAACAACAGGGCTGGGGACTCTCTTTTCTCTAACACTGTTGGAAAATCCTGGAACCTTCTTCCTAATGAACTTTCCTCTCTTCCCTCTATATCACTCTTTAAAACCAAATTTAAACTTTTCCTCAGAACACACTGGTTGTGCCCCTGTACTAAACCTGACTGATCAACTAGCTCTTCTTACTTGGTTCAACCTACCCTCCTCTTCTCAGTAATCAAGTTCCTTTTCTTAATAACAACTTACCTTGTCCTTCTATACTATTACTTACATCTTCAGAATCTCATTAAGGAGACTACTTTTACTAATATATTGTATAATTTCAGCTCCTATGTTTTCTTTATGACTACTTGTATACTAATATATTGTATAATTCAGCTGCCATCTTTTTCTTCATGATGTATTGCAACTACATTTTGTATTGTACTAATTGTATCTGTATATTTTGCACTATGTTATGAACGAATGACCTCTTTGATTATTCTCTGTACTGCACCTGCAATGTTCATTGTATACCATTAATTTCTGTATATGTGATTTTGTTTGTTTCCTCAGAGCTTATCTCCCCGGGCCTCTACTGAAAATGGACATATATCCAGTTAGACTAGCCCGGTCAACAAATGTAAAATAAAATAATAAAAAATAAAATAAAATGTTTAGAAAGGTGTAGTGAGAATCTTGGGGCATGGTGGGGGATCTGTAGCAAGCTACAATTTGGATTGCAGTCTTACCTAGTGTTAGTTGCACCTGGAGTATTTCAGATGCATTGTGTTGGGCAACTAGCCTGGAGGTGTGGATATCCTTGGTGAATATGGACACTCCTCCTCCTTTAATGTTTCTGTCTTGGTTTGGTGGCCAAAAAGTGTGGTAAGAGTTGTAGCCTGGTATTGCAGGGGTGATCTCTGGATCCTTGAACCAGCTCTCAGTCACTGCACAGATATCGATGTTCTCCATTTTTAGGAGTGCCTTAAGAGAGTGCATTTTGAGGTTTAGACTTCTAGCATTGAGTATTACCTTCTGATTTTGCATGCTTGCATCTGTTATGGTGGTGGTTTTGTATTTTGAGCCTTGCCTAAAAAAAGGCACTATAGGGGTGGCAAGAGCTTTAGCCAGTAACCTAAATCCCAGGGGCGACATATGCAGACCACCTCTGGCAAAGCATCTCGGTTTGTTGACCATGTCGTCCCAGGCAGACAGATACTGGATCCCCGTTGAATGACACCAGAAGCTTAGCCAATTGTTGAAGTCAATCATTTTGTCTTTATACTGTGGTATCATTCTGGGTGAAGGCAGGATGCTACTCAGGGTTAGGGTCATACCTGCCTGGGCCACATGATCCGAGAGCTCTTCCATGTCTCTTTTCATGTAGTCCAGGGAGGTACGTCTCAAGTCATTCACTCCAACATGGACAATGATAGAGTCGTATTTGTACTTGTTATGGAGTGGCTTGAGTGCATGCGTTATGTGGCTTATCCTGGCACCTGAGAGGCAGCTGACTGTAATTTTCTTCTTGTTCAGCTTGGTGAGTGGGACATCAGTGTGCCTAAGTGTTGGGTACGTTGTCTTGCCTTAGGGGTTATTGTTTACATTTTACTGTTCAGTACATTTAATCTGCTACAAAATTGGTCTGATATATACCTTAAATAAACTAGCTAAGATCAAATTCTCTCTCTAGTTGTAAAGTTGTTTAGATAATCAAACCCACCTGTTTCAAAGCCTTATTACAGATGACTGCCCAATGATTTTCAACACAAAAAGAGGAATTAAACAGTATGCCAAGATCCTTATGTTTAGTAACTTTGAATAAATCAAATGCACACGTTGTAATAGATCTCCTTAACTTTTGTTTACCAAAATACATATCATCACACTTTTTTCATTAAATAAAATATCAGTTATACTTGCCCACTTACTTATGCATAAAAATACCTATTTGAAATCATCATTATTAGCAAAAATCCATTTTTACAATTGTTGGTGTACTTAACCAACCATCAATGATCATCACATGGAACAGATGCAAAAATTATATTAAACAACATTTAAAATTCATTATAAGTCAAATAACATCATTAAACAAAGAGTATATTACAATTTCATCTTTACCACAATTGAAGTTAATTGATCATTTAAATGTGTTACCAAGGTTAAAGTGACCTATGCTAAACTTATTTTGCAGGGATGTGCTAATGATTTAAGATGTACACTACTATATAAGATGAAAAATGTTATTCTTGATATAACTGAGTATTCTGAAACTTTAAATCTAGAGTTTGCATTACAGGAACATGTTCTTAGCTTATATTGGTCAGTTACCAATGGCTAAAGGCAAGATTTATTCTAATAGTTGGCTAAAACAGCTTTGTTTTGTCTATAATATTAAATTAATAACACTTTGGGAAAATATGACTATGATTTAAAAAGTTTTTAAGGCATGGTGCTCATCATAATCACTATGGATCAAGGGTTCTGTCAGACTTGTTGTGCTGAGTTTCTTTAGAGCTTCATATGAGCAGATACAGTTGTGCAATAGAAACAGGAAATGTAACAGATCTCTAAAATGTTTCTATTGTAATGCAGCTTGGGGCATAAAGGAAGTTAGCTAAAATGTGTTGCACTTTCTGATTGATATGAGTTTATTGCTGGTACTGAGATATGGAATTCATATGACTCACAAATACCAAGATATAACAAATTTGAATGCTTACAAATGAGCAAGACAGGTGTAGACATAATTTTATGGGTTAGAAATTGGTTTTCTTGTAGACCTGTAAAGACTATTGTTGAGTTGGAGTGTGTAATACTCCAAGCTTATGGAGTATTGTTGCATGAGTCTATAACATTGATACTTTGCTATCATATACCTACAATGGATTTACACACTCATTATAATTATTTGTCTATACTAAGTATGAATTTAGATTATAGAAATCTAGTATTGATGAGTGATTTTAATTATCCTACTATTGATTGGCAAGGATATGAAGGAGGAAATAATCATGAAAGAAAATGTATTGAGATTTTTCATCATTATGTTACAGAACTGATTTTGGAACCGACTCGAGCAGTAATATCCTAGCTTTGTTAGGAGAAGGTAATCTGATTTTAATTGAAAATATTCAGATTTCACCTCCACTCCAAAACATTTAAGATTAACACTCTTTCATTCTACATCAGACTGCATTAGCAATACCTCAGTCGGAAGCTAAATACTAATCAAGTTGTGACAACTTCATGTTCTAAGTCCGTTAAAATACAGTGCTATAAATTCTTAGTAACTATAGCTGGGAATAGTAATGAAGTCAAGAAAAGGACGAATGCTAGGAAATCCTCCACGCTGCCAGATTTAGCAGAGGAACTTTCATTATATTGCATTAGATTTTGAAAGAACTCCCTTCAATATATCAAAAGCTTTGTCAACACCCTGTGGCTCATATGGTATTCCCACTATCATTCTGTTGTGAAGATCATCCACTTCATTTTTTTCTCACTCATTTTTCACCATGCATCTATGATTGGAATACACATCTGTTTATATCCGGGTTTTATAAACCATTATTGGGACATACTGACACATGTGTCATACAACAATCTAACCAATAAGATCTATCACAACAAATATCAACAGTTGTACATGATGACATAAATTCCAACATTGCTAAAACTAATCATTGTAGTAAAGGGAATGTAGCTTTTATCACCACTTTCACACAGGACTCTGAGTACATAAGAAGTCTGCTAAATAAAAATTGGATGTTTATTAAGGGTGATACACAGCTGGTTAGCCTTTTAGGCACACAGCCTTCTATTATCTATAAAAGAGATCGTAATTTAAAGGATTGGTGTAATACTTGTTCCAACACAGTGTGCACCACAAAGGGCATAATGATGAAATGTAATATGTGTAGTTATTGCTCCTACATCTTGGAAGCTGAACAAGTATTTATTAATGGCACCCAGATAAAATTAAAAGGAAAATACAATTGTAATACTTCTGGGTGGTCTATGCTGCATTATGTTCACATCGTTCAGTTTATTATATAGGTAAAACTGAACGAAAATTAAAACAGCGCATTCATGAGCATGTTTAATGATATCAACAGGCATTCACATAATAATGTCTTGTATAGGCATTTAGCACAAAATTCTACACATAATTTTCATTTCATAGTATTGGAACAAGTTACTCCATCTCCTAGAAAAGGGCCTTGGAAAATTATATTAGAATCTAAAGAATATTGGTGGCAGGTGTTTTTAAATGCCACACAATTTCCAGGTCTTAATGATTCCATTTCCATTAAAAGTATTTTAAAGCTTAAGGCTTTTAATAGATGATAGATAGTTCTCGTGCACAAATGTTGATTGTTGATTTGAGTATTTATATATACATATTTTTAAATTATTGTATTTGTATTTGTATTGAGTGCAATTTTATATTTTTATATATACATTTTTCATTGTTGATTCACTTTCATAGTTGTTTAAAGGAAGGTTTAGCATATTTAATCATGTATTCAATTATGTTTTTAATCCGTATCAATTGAATGAAGTATATTGGGTAATTGGCTATTATGAATATGGTATATAAAGTTCTTAGCTTGTGTATTCATTTGTCTGATGAAGGCTGGAGTCGCAGCCGAAAGCGCTTACCATTAAATATTTTAATATCCAGCACGGTTGTCCGCTTGATTGCTTTTGTGCTTCTGGATATAATATAAGTATTTTTTTTTGTTTGCACTTGCTCAAACTTTTTCAGTGCTATCTAACACTTCTGCACTGCATTGCAGTGATTGATTTGGTTGCATTTATCACTGTTTTTCAGCTGACATTACTTAAGGAAACCATCTTATGTTTTACTGTACTGCTCTTAGGTTGTTTTAACAGGATTCTGATATTTTCTAACTTCTTTTGCCAAAGGTCTCCTGAGTCTGTCAAAATATTTCTAAGTTTTGCAAAGTTTTTGTGTGTTGTGAACATTTCTCAGGGATAGTGTAGATCAGAGAGCATGAGCTATGTCATGTATCTTTAATAAACACTTCCAAGACTGAGCGTGGATGTATAAATGTTAAACACGTGTCATTCCTAGTGCCATTTTTGAGAGTGCAGCCAGAGGATAAGCATGTATGATTACAGCAGTTTGTATATAAGTTACTTAAGTTAAAGTCAGTAAACTTCTATTGTGATGTGTTTGTATAAAATAAAGCTGCTTGAACAGAACCCATGAAGACTCTTCTATTGTGTCCAAAGTAGGAGAGTGACATGGTGTCAGAACTGGGATCAAAGAGAATAACATTCAGAGCATGAAGTGCAGGAATGACCATGAAGGTAAACTAAAAAAACAAGCACGAAAAAGAGCCAGAAAAGAAGCAAAGGTAATGATAGTATGCACAAGCTACTTATTTCATAAAAAGGACAAAACAGGGCATTACAAGGGCACATAATGCATTATTAAACAGGCAGGAGGCATAAAAGATTTATTAAATAAAGGAAATGTTTAAAGTAAAGGGGTTTGATGAAATGATTAACATAAAAGTAAAGCAAGCATGTTTAAAGGCAAAATAAACATGTTTAAGGCAAAATGGGCATGTTTAGAGTGAAATGAGCACAAGAAAAGTACAAGGGACATGAAAAGAGTTTAAATGGACAAAACAAATATAAAAAGCGCAAAAGGGGCACATTAAGTGTAAATTAAGCAAGGCGACTGTATGTTTTTGACAAAGTGCTATGTATTGGTATAACTATGGCTTCGTATTGTAGCAAGGGCATAACTAAATTTATTCAAAGTATCTCAAAGTGGGTAAAAGTGCTTACAATGTGTGCTTATTACTGTGCATGTATTTCAAAGAGTCATCTGTGTACAAAGCGCAACTATTTCATGAAGTGCACTCAAAGTATAGCCATTTCAAAAAGTTCTTGTGCTGTGTGTGTCTGTTTGCAAAGTGCCACCATTTTAGACTGTTCCTTGCACTGTAGAGAATTGCCTAGAAAGGTACCACCATTTTGGGGATATTTCAGTGTGTTGTGTACTGTTTATTCACAAAGTGCCATTACTTAGAAATGTTATTCATTCTGAGCTTCTCTTACCCAGTTCATTCACATTATGCAGTTATCTGAAGTGTTTCTTAAAATGATGATAAATTACTTTGGCAATGCAATAATTTCAAAAGCATTACAGTGCCCTAGAAACTTATTCCGCAAAGCCCAGTTACACAGAGCCTTGCATTGTGCAGTTATTTGACATGTTTCTTATACTGATAAGAGGTGATTTTGTGCAATCCAGTAATTTCAAGAGCATTTTAGTGACTACGAGAGACTTATTTTGTAAAGTTCGGTTATACAGAGGCTCATTGTGCTATTGAGCAAAGTTACAAATGCTGGCATAAATTTCTGGCATATGTGCATTTGTATGTGTACGTGCTTATGCACAAAACCCTTCACTAGTATGTGTTAATATGGCAGACAAATTTCAAAAGCCCTTACCTCTTGTATTTGATCAGAATATTGCAGAGAATTAGAGAATATTTGAGGAAGAGTATGATATTTTTATACAAGTTGCTTATTCACATAAAGATGCATGCACAAAGGCATTCATTTTGCCAAACTTAGCTGGGTCAGAGGCCATAGAAAGAGAGCATTCATTTGTTTATGCACAACAAGTGTATGAAGGACAAGGTGAAAACTGTTGTATTGTTGTACAGGCTAAGTCAAGAGAAGACCCCGAGTGTTTTAAGCACACGTTCAGAGAAGTGTGTAACCCCCAGACAAATATTACACTGGAGAGGCATTTGTTTTACATGTGAGATCAGAAACCAGGGAAAACGTTTGCAGCTTATATAACTGATCTGAGAAGCAAGGCTAAAATTAGCTGGTTTGGTGATTTAAAAGATGAATTAATAAAGGACAGGCTCACGTGTGGTATTAATAGTGCTGCTGTGAGAGAGATCTTGCTGCATGTTAGTGATTTAACATTGAGTAAAGCCATAGGGATTTGCCAAATCCATGAAGTGATAGAAAAACCTACAAGAATGTTTTCAAGTGACCGGGACATGGTTTCAGCAATTGTAGACAGCATGCAGCACATGGCAGAAATAGGCCTACTAAGCACATGGCAGCCACAACCCCTGCTGGCTCATCAAGAAAACTGTTTAGTTTTCGAGTAAATTCTAAGAACAGTTCAGTTAAAGGATCATGTTCCTCAGTGCAGTACAAGCATAAATCAGCAAAACCCAAGTCCAGCTTTATTGTTAATAGTCGCAATTGTGGTGAAAATCATGAGTCTGAAAGAGAGAAATGGTTAGCATTTGGTCAGCCATGTCACAAGTTTAACAAATGGAACCACTTCCAAAAAGCTTGCAAATCAGATAAATCTCTAGCAGTTGTATTGAGTCACACAAAAAAGCAGGTTGATCAAGTAGAGATGCATCAGTCAGCTTTTTTTGTGGATGGTGTATCAGGAATTGGTGAAAGAGTTGATGCAGTGAATTTACTGGCAGAGAGCGATGTGTTTTGTACTGTCCGGAGCAATGGTAAATCCACAGAGCTTAAAGTAGACGCTGGTTCAAAGTGTAATGTTATATCAGCAGGCACATTTGCTAAAGTGAGAGCTAATGAGCAACTCAATGTAACCAGTACTGTGAGACTTGTTGCTTATGGAGGTGAAGAAATCCAACCTGAGGCTCAGTGATGCTTTCATGTTATTTGGCCAAGAACTGTTACACCTTGTTATTCTATGTAGTCAGAAGACCTGTACAGTCTTTATTGGGTCACAAAGATAGTTTGAGAATGAATCTGCTTTCTTTTACCAAAGAAGTTTGTCACATCAATGCATCTCCCAGTTCTAATTTTTCTGAAGTCATTTTCTCAGAATATGCTGATGTTTTCTAGGACAGGTTGGGCAAACTTCCAGTATTGTATTCTATGAAGTCCAGTAGTTAGACCAGCAAGAAGAGTTCTGAGAGCTATGCAGGATAAAGTTAAGGCTCAGTTGGACAAAAATGGTACAGCAAGGTGTAATTTGTCCAGTTACTGAACCAACTGAATGGATATCATCCATGGTAGCAGCTCACAAAAAAAGTTTCAGTAAAAATCAGAATATGCATTGACCCAAGAGATTTGAACAAAGCATTGAAAATACCATATCATCCAATGCACATAGTCAAAGAGGTTGCAGCCCTAATACCAAATGACACTGTTTTTTTCGGTCTTGGATGTAAAGAGTTCATTATGGTAAGTGATGCCTGATCGCAAATCCTCATTACTAACTACTTTTGGTACTCCGTTTGGCAGATACAGATTTCTAAGGATGCCATTTGGAATAAATTCTGCAAGTGAAGTTTTTCATCTTGCAATGGAGCAAATTTTTTCGGGTTGTCCTTGCACCATAATAGTCGATGATTTATTGGTTGGAGGCAATGGTGAAACAGAGCATTACAGAAAAATAAAGAAAGTTCTAGAAAGAGCATGTGAAGTGAACTTAAAACTCAATCCCCTGAAGTATAAATTCAGACTTCCCGAAGTTACATATGTAGGTAATTTGTTTACCAGTACTGGCTTGAGACCAGACCTGACCAAGCAAGCAGCCATTCTTGAGATGTCCACACCAGACAATGTGTAAGCTCTACAATGTTTCTTAGGTATGGTCAACTATTTAGCCAAGTTTATACCAGACTGCAGTGAGTTGACAGCACCTTTAAGAGAGCTAATGTGCAAAAATGTTGCATGGTCATGGTTAGAGCAGAACTAGAAGGTGTTTGAAGAGCTCAAGCAAAAGTTGCTACCCCACCTACATTAAGATACTATGATGTGCACAAACCAGTTACTCTTTCCTGTGATGCTTCAAAATTTGGTCTAGGTGCAGTTGTACTTCAAGAGGTCAGACCAGGATTCTGTGCATCTAGAACACTTACCCAAACTGAGATTCAGTATGCTTAAATTGAGAAAGAACTTTTGGCAATAGTATTTGCATGTTCCTAGTTTCATGATTATATTTATGGTCGAGCTACTCAGATTGAAACTGACCACCAACCTCTAGTTACTATTCTAAAGAAACCTATTCATTCAGCTCCAGAAAGATTACAAAGAATGATACTCAAATTGTGAAACTACAACTTCAAAATGATCTACACAAAAGGCAAACTACTCTGTCTGGCTGATACCTTATCCAGATTGCCCAGGAATACAAGGGAACAGCTAGAAAGGAGATACTTTTGACTTTGATGTGATGCCAGTTTGTAATTTTTCTACCACTGGGCTTGATGAGTTGAGAGATCACACTAAGACTGATCCAATTTTGCAAAAGCTCAATCACTACCTTAATGTTGGATGGCTGTCAAAGCAATAATATGTACCACCAGAAGTGCAAACCCATTTTCTCTACAGAGATGAAATGTTGATGGAAGATGGCATTATTTTTAAAGGTCCTAAAATTGTTGTTCCTGCTTCCTTACAACACGAGTACATCCAGATTTTGCATTGTGGTCACCCAGGTTCTGCTTCCACTAAGAGGCGAGTGAGAGAATTAGTATTTTGGCCTTCATTGCTAAAAGACATTGATAAAGTACTTTCTTCTTGTTCAGTATGCAATAGTGCTAGATCGCACCTGCAAAAAGAACCACTTCAGCTACATCCAGTTCCTGAACTACCTTGGTCGACAGTAGCCACTGATATGTTTGAGAGGAACAATCAATACTACTTGGTATTTGTAGACTCTTATTCGAATTGGTTTGAGACTGATCTACTACCTAATTCTACATCTACTAGTGTTATTACTAAGCTGAAACATTGTTTCTCAGTCCATGGTAGTCCACACATAGTTATTTCTGACAATAGTACTCAATATATTAGCCAGTTGTTTCAGAATTTTTCAAGAGAATGGGACTTTCTACACATTACCAGCAGTCCTGAGTATCCTCAGTTGAATGGCCTAGCCGAGAAAGCTGTGTGGAGTGTGAAACAACTACTTGAAAGGTCAAGATGTGACAATTCAGATGTTTTCTTAAATCTCCTTAACCTTAGGAATGTACCACGTGATGATGTTCTCGGATCTCCAGCTCAATGACTTCTTTGCAGGAAAACAAGAACTATGCTACCTAATACTACCAATATACTAAAGCCTAAAGCCAAGAATAATAAGACCATCAAAGCTCAATTATTTAAGAAACATTATATCCAGAGGTCATTGTACAAATCTAGAAAACTTCTTTCTCCATTAAGGGAAGGAGAAACAGTCAGACTTCAATCAGAAAAAGGTTTCAACCATATAGGATAAGTTATTGGCAAATGTCCTGAACCAAGATCCTACCTTATAGAATCTGAAGGTACCCAGTACAGGCAAAATCGTAAACATCTGTTACCTGTACCAGAATCATCATCACAATATTGTTATAGCAACTTAGACTCTAAATCTCAGAGTGAATCAAATGTTTTTTTTCCATTCCAGAGTGTGATCCTACCTCTGATTCCATTCCTGAAGATGTTGCAAGTAAATCAGAGACTGAACATTTTTTCAGAGACAGTTCCAGTAGTTAAGCCCAATTCCCAAATTTATGTCACACATTATAGACAAGTATCTAAGCCCAGTGTGAAATATGTAGCAACATGGACTTAACTGTGTGTATATATATATATATATATATATATATATATATATATATATATATATATATAGGTTCATAGGTTCACAGGTAGGTACTAGACTATTGGCCCTTGGGCCTATATAAACCTAGCCAAAAAAAGTTCCCTGGCTTTCAGCACCCAAGAAAACTATGTATTATATCTTGTATAAATGCATGACTAATAGTTGTCTGTGGCAGCTGCATGCCATAAAGTTTCATAACATTAGATGTTTTTGTTTTAAAGAGGGAGGTTGTAGATCAGAGAGCATGAGCTATGTGCTGTACCTTTAAGAAGCATGTCAAAGACTGAGAGTGCAAGTATAAATATCACACACGTGACATTCCTAGTGCCATTTTGAGAACGCACCCAGAGAGTAAGCATGTATGATTAGTTTGTATATAAGTTTCTGAAATTAAAGTCAGTAAACTTCTATCATGATGTGCTTGTATAAAATAAAGCTGCTTGAACAGAACCCACAAAGACTCTTCTATTGTGTCCAAAGCAGGAGAGCGACAGTTAGTGAACTTATTTCTAAGAATTCCTGATATTGCAGGAAGAATTCTGACGACTTCTGTTGTAAAGCATTTGTTACTGCACTTGAGCTCAAAACCAGATTGTTTTACATTAAGAAGGTTCTTTTGCTTTCTGTTGGGAGCAGATAGCTGAATTCAACTCATCCACATTGGGAGCTACTGGTTAAAGCTTTTTGTATTTTTATCTGATTGGTCTGAGTGTTTGACTTTGTAGGGGTCATTCATCCTGCTGGTATAAAAGCCTCACATTTGTGCATCATGCAAACAAAGTGTCCTGTTCTTGCATGTAGGCATTCTTCTCCTGTTTTGAATCTTCTGTGGGAGGTGCTCTCCGTGGTCTCCCACTGTTCATGGCTGCTCGAGGAGTTTACAGTTTGTGTGCAGGGTGGTACAGCTGTAGGTCATCTAGTGGTGTACTGCTGAATACTCTCACTTTGACCTTTGGGTGACTCTCTCCTACACCTTCCCATCTAGAAAATGTTTTTCCTTGCCTTACATAGCACAGGCATAATTTAAACCTGCTGAATCTAGACTGTTTGATATCTCTGTGCTCTTAAACCAGCCATCTTACATTAAGCAGGCCTCCCTGCACCCTTGCACATAGTTCACGCACCTGTGTCTCCCAACCACTAAGGCCTAACCATAAACCCAACATATTAGTCATAGGAGACTCCATTGTGAGACACACAGATGTATCTCTCACCAGGCTGGATAAGGAGAAAGTCATGGTTAGTTGTTTGTCAGGTGCCAGAATCCACCATATCATGGGTTCCTATTACCTTGTTGAAGTTTTGAAACTGCGAACACCATAAGATCAAAACCTTATGTTCGAAGTTTCAGAACTTCGACAAGGAGAAAAAAAAAATAAAAACAACAGAAACATAGAAAACTCTTGCAAGCAGGGGGACAAGCCCCCCTGCCCCCCCCCGCTCTTTAAATATATCAACTCCGAGATTGCACTACAGTGCGGTAAAGGGAAATCTTCCCTTTCTGCAATGTATTGCAATCTCGAAGTTGGTATATTTAAAAAGCGTGGGGGGGGGTGGGTGCAGGGGGGCTTGCCCCCCCCAACCCGTTTGCAACAGTTAACTTGCTTTTAGAGTTTTTATTTTTTATTTTTGTGTCCAAATTCCTGGAACTTTAAACATCTGAGTTCGATGTTCTTAGCTTCGAAGTTTCAGGAGTTCGACAAGGTAATAGGAACCCCCATATCACACACGCACTGAAGTCTCTCAACAACAGGTACTGTTATGACTCTGTCATAGTCCATGTTAGCATAAACGACTTGAGACCTACCTCCCTGGACTACATGAAGAGAGACATGATTGAGCTTGCTGAATATGTGTCTCAGGCAGGTATGTCCTTAGCCTTAAGCAGCATTCTTCCATCACCCAGAATGATGCCTCAATACAAACAGAAAATGATTGACTTTAACAATTGGCTTAGTTTCTGGTATCATTCCAGGGGGATCCAGTACCTGACAGCCTGGGAAGATATGATTGACAGATCATGATGCTTTGCTGGAGATGGCCTGACTGTCTCACTTGGGCTTCAGGCTTCTGGCAAAAGCCCTTGCCTCCCCCAGTTTTTAGGAAAAGTCATGAGGTCGATACTACCAACATAAAAATTTCAACAAAATGCAAATTAAAGGTCATGCTGCTAAACATTAGGAGTCTAAACATGAAACTGCACTCATTGCAAGCATGCTTAACCCTGGAAGAAGCTGACATTTGTGCAGT
Source organism: Protopterus annectens (assembly GCF_019279795.1). Taxonomy (NCBI): domain Eukaryota; kingdom Metazoa; phylum Chordata; order Ceratodontiformes; family Protopteridae; genus Protopterus; species Protopterus annectens. Next base: position 806,100,913 of record NC_056749.1, on the reverse strand, counting down.
CACAGAAACCTGTTCAAAGCTGCGGAGAGCACCCCAGCCTTACCTGGTTACTCATCCTATCATACATTCAGACCACAAACTGTGGGCAGAAAAGTGAAAGGAGGTGGAGTTTCAATATATATTAAAGACACACACACCTCCAGGCTGGTCAAACAGTATGACACACAGGAGACACTCCAGTTGCAGTTAACCATTGACAAGACCCCTATTCAAATCATAGCTAGCTATAGGCCCTCAAATCTGACTCAAGATGCCCACTACATCTATTTGTACGTCTTCGAATCTATCAAGATTCAACCCTTTACCCTGATCCTGGGTGACTTTAACTACCCAACCATAGACTGGAAAACTACTCATGCCAGAATAGAAATGCCCAGAGATTCCTTGATTTTATCAGTGCAAATGCCTTGGAACAGCTAGGCATTATCCCCACAAGAAGTGATAATATCTTGGCTATGGTACTGATCAACATGAGTAACCACTACAGCACCCCTACAGTATCATCCTCCCTGGTAAGATCCGACCATAAAGCTGTCACTTTCAAAGTCACCATCTTCCCTGCCCCCCCCCCCCCCCAGCTAGGGTCAAACAAAAAACCTTCTCCAAAGCTGATTACAACCTCTTGAGGGATGGTATAAACAGCTTCACAGCCCTCTCCCCCACTGTAAGAACTGGTACCAATGTCCAAATCTACAACAAATTACTATACAAGTATTTATATAGATACATGGAATCAAGAATACCCAACAGGACAAAATCATCCTCCGCAAGGAAGAGTAAACCTGTCTGGTGGACATCTGTAATAAATATCCTATATAACAAAGGAAAAAATGCTTTCCAGGACCATGAAGGAGCAGGTGCCGAATTGAAAGTAATCTCTCTTTAGCCTGAACAAGCAAATAAGAGCACCAGTAAAAATCCTCTAAGACAACTTTGAGTCCAAATTGGCCACATCTACTAGAAACAATCATAAGGTCTTCTTCACATATATCAGCAATCTCAAAGGAAGCACCCAGATCTGTTCAGAACTGGTACACAAATGCTGAAGATATAGCCAACCTACTGGCTGACAGATTCAGTGAAAACTTCACCCCTCTGTCCCCCTCATCAGTAAATCGGGACAACCCTAGTACCTGCCCCATCCCCTTATCTCAAGGGAACAGGTCATCACTGCCTTCTCAAAGGCAAAAAATATAGTCTCCATGGGACACAATAACATCCCAGGCTGCATCCTACATGAACTCAGGCATGAACTTGCAGCACCATTAGGCACAGTATTCATCCAAAGCCTGAGTACCATTGTCCCAGCCAAGTGGAGGACAGCCACTGTCATCCCTTTACACAAACGTGGAGCATCCACTAATCCAGGAAATTATAGACCCATCAGCCTAACTAGCCTAATCTGCAAAGGCCATAGAACAGATTATTATGAACCTCATTAACAGGGACATTGGCAACCTCCAAACACTCAACGCCATACAGTTTGGCTTTGTCAAGGGGAGGTCATGTCTGTTAAATCTGGTTGAATTCTTTGAGACAGTCACCAAAGCCATGGATGGGAAAGACAGTGCACACCACCTACCTTGACCTGGTCAAAGCCTTCAACACCATTCCCTACTTGGGAATAATAGATAAACTCTATCACCTAGGCATCAATCCATATGTTACCAGATGGGTAGCAAATTGGCTCAATAATAGAGCCCACCTAATCAAAATAGGGGAAGCCACCTTAAGCAGTAGATGCGTAACAAGCGGCGTACCACAGGGATCGGTCTTGGGGCCTCTGTTATTTGGGTATATTTCTCTGAGGTGCAGGCCAAAACCAGTGGGTTATGGCTGACCAAGTCTGCTGATGACTGCAAGCTGGAGGCAGTCATCAATTCCCCAAGTGATGTGGACATCCTCCAAGAGGGTCTCACCCAAACAAATGGTTGGCACCAGAAACATGGCCCCAAGCTGAATGCAAAAAAAAATGCATCATCATCCCCTTTGGGGAGAGTGACATCCGTACAGATTATCACATTAATAACAACATCCTAAGCCCGTAATCAGTCATAAGGGATTTGCGCACCCAGGTTGATAGCAACCTGACTTTTAACCACCATGTTGCTTCTGTTGTATGGAAAGGTTTCTACATGGCCCACTCATAAGTAAGGCTATCTCATCCAGGGATAAGGAGGTCATAAAATCCCTGTATTCTTCCCTTACAAAGCCAATTATTGAGTACAATACCCTCTTCGGCACGTATCTCACAAAGCACATGCAGCAGCTGGAGAGACCACAGAGATTCCTTACCAGGAGAATCCAGGGCGTCAAACATCTACCCTACACAGACAGGCTAAAAGCCTCTCCCTCTACTCAGTTTCATACAGACTCCTCAGAGGTGACCTCTTTCTGGCATACAAAGTAATCTCAGACCCCACCTTGATAGGAATGCTGCATATCCACAAGTCAAGCTCCACTCGAGTAACCCGCAAGCGTGACCTCAAGCTGGTCTGTGACATCAATAGTACTTTTTGGCAGGACATATTTGTGTCCCAGAGACTCCCCTATCTGTAGAGTAGACTTCCTCTCCACATCAAGCAGAGTACTTCATTATCCATTTTTAAGTGCAACATGGATAAATGGATGGGAAACAAAAAAAAAATACACCCCTGGGATTCTACCTGTGTCCCTGCTGGGCAGGGACTTTGGGTGCTGACTTGCCTAAACATGGGCTAAACTCTTGGCTAGGCTTATAAGGGCCTCAGGGCCAATAGCCTAGTAACTTCATATGATCCTATGATCCTATGTGGTAGGCGTTTATAGCTCAGGACCCATCTGAAAAGCATAGGGTTAATTCAGATCTGTTGAATCTAGAATGTTTGGTATCAATGTGCTCTTAAACTAGCCATCTTACATTAAGAGGGCCTCCCTACACCCTTGTGGTAGAAGTGTGTAGCTCAGGACCCATATGAATTGGGGATTGCTGGATAAAGGCTCAGTTTGGGGATTTCCCATTGGTAGCTGTGTTGAAAACATTTTAAAGTAGTCTGTATATAAGCCTCACATTTGCTTGCACAAGTGGGTTTAGCAGTGCCCTCTATAAATGCAAATGGCTAGGAACATTATATTTTCCTAGAGACCTTCTAGTAACCACCCCAAGCTTCCCTGCTAAGCAAAGGGAAACTCAGTTGCACTCTAAGCAGCATTCTCACACTTATCATCCACAACCTATTAAATGCCCACTACCTTTGATACTCCAAGTCAAACTAGCCCCACTAGTTAAGTTAAAGTCCTAAGAATAGCTAGCCCACTTCCTTCCCAAATACCACATTCAGAAAAATCCTGCCACAATGGATGGGCAATTTCCCATCATTTCTCCTGCCAGCTTGATTGATATGGGCATCTTGAGGCAATGTAGCTACTGCTTTATACATACTGACAACCATTTACTCCTAAAGCAAACTAAAACCCTATGTGAGAATCGCAAACATACTGTGGAAATAGAGTCAATTTTCTCAAGTAAAAACAAACTAGACATCAAACAGGTTGCCAGCGCACACACTTCACCTCTCACACAAACCTCACCTCTCACACAAAATTAAGGCCATGACGCATAAACCCACATCCTTGGAGGTACTCACTAAAAGCCTACCAAAAGAACAAAGACCTCCCAAGCACACACCAGCCACACTCAACACTTAACAAAAAGAAACCATTGCAGATATTGATACACACACCTATGATTCAACAAATAAGCCCCTAAGGCAAAACACATCAAATGTCTTGGTCATAGGCGACTCCACAGTGAGACACACAGATGCCCCCCCACTACACTGGACAAGGAGAAGGTCATGGTCAGCTGCCTTTCAGGTGCCAGGATCTGACAAATCATGCATCCACTCATGTCACTCAACAACAAGTACCATTATAACTCTGTCATAGTCCATGATGGAGTGAATGACTTGAAATGTATCTCTCTGGACTATATGAAGAAAGACATGATGGAACTCTCTGATTATGTGTCCCAGGTAGTTATGTCCCTAGTCTTAAGCAGGATCCTTCCCTCACCCAGGATGATGCCACAATATAAACAAAAAATTATTAACTTCAACAATTGGCTTAGCTTCTGGTGCAGTCCAGGGGGCATCCAGTATCTGCCAGCTTGGGAGGATATGGCAGATAGACCTCGCTGCTTTGCTAGAGATGGTCTGCACCTGTCCTCCCTAGACATTGGATACTGGCAAAGGCCCGTGCCTCTCCCATAGTGCCTTTTTTAGGCAATGTCAAAACAAGAAATTTTCCAACATAATAAAATCTAATCGAGACAAACTCTGGGTAGTTCTGCACACCCTGGAAGCACTCCTCACCTCAGAGGATGTTGACATCTGTGCAGTTACCGAGATATGGTTCAAGGCTGCTGAGAGCACCTCAGCTGTGTAAGGCTACAATGCCTTCCACACATTCAGACCTCAATCTGAGCATGAAGGAACCAAAGGTGGAGGTGTAGCCCTCATCATTAAAACCAAATACATTTCAAGAATGGTCAAATAGCATGAGTTTCTCAAACTACTCCATGTCCAACTAACTATCCAGAAAGTTCCATACTACATCATTGCTAGCTGTAGACCTCCATCCATGAACCAGGATAAGCACACTGCCTATCTTGATTTACTGGAATCCCTTTCCATACAGCTCACCACCTTAGTCATGGGAGATTTTAACTGTCCTTCCATAGACTGGGGGACATACACACGCAAAAACATGCTCACCCAGAGATTCCTGGACTTTGTTAACACAAATGCTCTAGAATAGATAGTCTGCACCCCCACTAGGGGCTCTAATGTTCTTGACATAGTACCACCAACATGGCGGGGGTGAGAGGGTCACTGTACTTCCCCATGTGTGATGGTTAGATCAGATTACAAATCAGTCTCATGTGAAATAACCACTGGAACTGACACCCTCACAGGAACAAGAATTACAAAAACTTTACCAAAGCTAACTAAATCCTACTAAGCAGTGGTATAAAAAGCTTCATACTACCTGCAATTGCAGACATCAATGATCACTATACAGAAGTGTACGCAAATGCCTTGTACAAACACTTAGAGGCTGGATAAACTCTACTGTACCTAACAGGATCAAAACCAGGTCTTCCTGTAAAAACAAGCCACCATGGTGGACTTCCAAGTATAAACAGATTATATAACAAAAGGAAGAATCTGTTGTCCAAAAGTAAGAGGGATGTCATGCTGCAGAGGAAGAATTCCCTCCTAAGCCTATACAAGAATATCATAAATCTTGTAAAGTCTTCTAAAGCAAGTTGTGAAACTAAAATCACATCCCTAACCATGGATAATGATAAGGCATTCTTAACTACATCTGAAGTCTAAAAAAGAATGCCCAGCTATGTCTCAAACTAGTTGTAGATAAAATCACTCATACTACATCGGAAGATATTGCCAACCTGCTAACTGACAGATTCAATGCAAACTTCACCTCCCTTTCTCCACCTACCATATCCTCTCCACCTACCATATCCCAAAGCATACCTGACACTTGTCCTCTGCCTAGTATCTCTAAAGAACAGGTCATCTCTGCACTCACCAAAGCCAAAAACATGGCCTCAGTGGGACCAGATAATATCCCAGGTTGTTTACTAAACAATCTAAAACAAGACCTAGTGGACCCACTTGGTGATCTCTTTAATTATAGCTTGAGAACTGGCTACATTCCTGCAAAATGGACAGCAGCAATAGTGATCCCCCTGCACAAAGGAGGGCCATCGACTGATGCTGGGAACTACAGACCCATAAGTCTAACCAGCTGCATCGGCAAGGCCATGGAAAGAATTATCAAGGACCTTATCAACAAGGGTATAGGTGTCCTGCAAATGCTGGACCCAACCCATTTTGGCTTTGTTAAGGGTAGAGCATGCTTAGTAACCTGGTAGGCTTCTTTAAGAATGTTACCAAAGCCACGGATAAAGGTAAGACAGTGCACACAGCCTATCTCAACCCTGACAAGGCTTTTGACACAATCCACCACTCTAGCATTATTAAGAAACTCTCCCAGCTAGGGATTAACTCTTATGTTGCTAGATGGGTTGCCAATTGGCTCACCAACAGAGCACACTCTGTCAAAATTGGTGACTTTACCTCAACCAGTAGACCCATCACCAGTGGAGTACCATAGGGCCTGTTCTGGGCTCCTTACTGATTGGCATCAATTTCTCAAAAGTCCAGACCAAAGTAGACGGCCTCTGGTTTACCAAGTTCACTGATTATTATAAACTGGGAGCAATCATTTAGTCCCCTAATGATGTCAACATATTACAAGAAGGGCTAACACAAACAAATGATTGGTGCCAAAGCCATGGTCTAAAACTAAATGCAAAAATAAAATGCATTATTATTCCCTTTGGCAAAATGGAATTCCCTACAAATTACAATATTGAGAGTACCCCACTGAGTTCCAACCCGGTGGTGTGAGACATGAGAATACAGGTTGATAGCAATCTGAAGTTTGACCACCAAGTTTCCACAGCAGTAAGGAAAGCCTTCTAAGTAGCGCTCCTCATAAGCAAGTCCATAGCATCTAGGTCAAGGGATGTTATACCTCCACTGTAGTCGCCCCTCCTCAAACCACTAATAGAGTATAATGCACCATGACCAGACACCTGCAATGGCTGGAGAGACCTCAGAGGTTTCTCATTAAAAAAATACAGGGACTCCAAGCCATGAACTATGTGGACAGGCTGAAAGCCCTGTCACTTGACTCTGTACCTTATAGGCTGCTGAGAGGTGACATGTGCCTGGTCTATAGGGAAATCTCTGACCTGCCCTAATGGAAATGCTGCACACCTGCAAGTGAAATGGGATAAAAGTCACTCTCTCTAGGGATCTTAACCTAGCCTGTGTCATTAACAAAATATGCTGAAGAGACAGATATGTCTACCAGAGACTGCCACTTCTCTAGAATAGACTTCCTATTCACATAAAACAGATATTCTCACTGACCCTATTCAAGCGCAACCTAGATAACTGGATGGGAGATGACAAATTCACCCCTGGGGTGGCACCCATGTCCCTCATTGACAGGAGTAGCCAGTATTGATCACAGGCCCACTCTATTCATAAATTAATTCTGCAAACTATCGAAAAAGAACAAATGGGGATACATGGGATTAACATGGCTAGTCTTGTAAAGGCTCTAGGTCCGCTAGCATAGTAACTTCCTGTGAACCTATGAACCTATAATCAACAGAAAATAGGCTGATTTCATTGATTTAAAATGAATCTCTTTATTGCAGTACTTGCTAATATTACAGCTTTAGCATACAAGTGAGGTAGATTACATATTCTGTTCAGAAGCCATATCTCCTATGATTCTCCAATGGTAACTTGATTATTCAAAATAATCTTTGCTAAAGAAAACATCTTATGTCACCAAGGCTGGATTCTTAAACAGGCCTACGCGTGTTGCTATTCTCCCATCTGGGTATAACCATGCCAACATTGCTTCTTTTTAAAGCCCCATCCCATTCTAGAAGGAATCCGATAAGGTCTGTAGAAGTTATTTGCTGTATAACATGATCAGTAATACAAGGCTTTGTCACTTATGATGCATAGAAGGGGTGATGCTTGTCAGAAGACCACCTTTTCTCCTTTATTACCCATTGCCTGCTTAATTTAAGGCTCTTCAGCTCCTTTTGTCCATAAACTCTTCCCTGGAGACCACGGAGAGTGAAGAGATTGAAATCTATTTGATTTTTGTCAATATGACCAATAACAGTTTTCATAGTCTCCTAAACAAGCACAATACAGCTCTGGACGAGAGCAGCAAACCTTTTTCATGAAATGGTAAGTAAAAATTTGCTATCAGTCTGTACAAGGATTTCATTGTATAAAAAGTGTCTTACAATTAATTTGAAAGACATTTCAGTTGTTTAGCTGGTGCTGTCAAAGCAGTATAAAAATGGTTTCTTTTTGGTGACCATTGCATTTAGCAATCCTAGAAATCTGTTATTTGGAATTTAATTAGATGTATTTACATTTTTTTTCAATGCAGGAACAACAGACTTCCACTGTGGTATTATAAGTAATAAAATCTCCAGCCAATGCATCCATTTTAAAATCACATCAACATAATATTCAGTTTACTTTACAGTTTAGGTCCGTCTGCAACACAAAGCACATTTTCATATATTAGCATTTGAAAAATCTACTTCACTTTGAGATACTGATTGCCTGTTTTGTTTATATAAACTGCTGCAAATCACTGATAATTCATACATCAAAAATTATTTACATTGACACATAAAAAATGCCTCTTTCTTTTTCTTAGCCAGTAATGGCCATAAAGCCCTGTGCCATCATATTGCAGACCAATTCATTCCCCCCATGGTGAAAACAGGCCTGTTTATTTCCTGGTTCAAATAAGAGCTGGATGACTCATTCATTCCTCAGATAGGGTAACAGGTAAATAACCCATTTATTCACTTTAGAAGTAAGAGTTGGTCAAAAAGTGGGCCATCCCATGCATGTGTTATTCACTCCCTCACCTAGTGCCCTTCCGGCAGCTATAAGATAAGCTGTAGTTGCTTTCTAGGGGGATGTATCCACATATGCTAAATCCTCCAACTTCTTGCAGTGTGGTTATCAACTTGGTCCACATTGTTGCATGCTACATACCTAACATTCCTGTGAGTTTCAGCTTTGCAGTGGACTAGATTACCTCCATCCCTTAAAAATGTGTAGGCTGTCATTAACTTCTCAATTCTACCATCTCCTCCTACTAATTAAATATCAGACAAGTGAGGTGTAGTCAGGGCTTACTACCCCTGTACAACAGAGTCTGGCAAAAACTATTACATTTTTGTTGCAGTTTATTACTCGTCACAGATGTACCCATCTGCTTTAGTACTGGTTTATAAAATTAACCACTCTGCTGTATATTGCAATTAACTCAATTGTTTATATTCTTAGACATAAATCACTTAGTGTTGCCTTCTTTTCAAAACCATTACATATAAGGATTAAGGCTATGACTGAGAAAACATAACGTGGTCTGTTTTAGAAGAAAAAAAAATACATTCATTTAGGAGGCCAAAAGTCACTATGCTGAAAATGTCACCTTCTGCATGTCATGATATAATAGGCTGTAATGTTGCTGTCATTTGCCTATTCCATTGCTGAACATTGACTAAACAAGATTTAAAGTGAAGGTTTAAATCTGTTGATGCTGGACTCGATGTTTCACATAGAAAATCACTTTCAGTGCTATTTCTGTTTGCCTGGCAGTAGCAATTCCGTGCATGAGTTTTTTTTTTCCATCTGACCATCTGACTATATAATATACGATTTAGAATATTTAAGAAAAGATATATTGGGTAAATACTCCAACATGGTGGGTAAAATATACTTTTTCACTAGGATTACACTTGTTGAAAATTTGAATGTTTTTTTTTTTTTTTTTTTTTGGCCGTTTAAACAAACAAAAAAATTAGTACACTAAACACCGATAGTGTGATAACAGACTTAGGGACACAGGTGAACAGTGGTCTCAACAGTCAGGAAATTCTTCTATGTGGCACACCTCATCATTAAGGGCTTTTCATCCAGAAAAAAGGAGGTCATTGTCCCACTTTACTTATCTCTCATTAGACCCATTATAGAATTCAACGCCCCGTTTGGTATGTACCTCTCAAGACATCTGCAACAACTGGAAAGACTGCAGAAATACCACACTAAAAGAATCACAGGCCTAAAGCAGATGCCCTACGCTGACCACCTTAAAAAACTCCAGCTATACTCTGTTGCATATCGTCTACTTAGAGGCGATCTCTGCTTAACATACAAGGCCATGTCAAACCCAGAGCTGTTGGACATGCTACACTTAAAGAAATCCCAATCCCTCAGAGCCACACACTCTGGGGATCTAAACCTTGTCATCACAATAAACAAAACATGCTGGAGGGATAGGTTCCTGACCCAGAGACTCCCTCTGACTCTGGAATAGATTGCCCATACATGTCAAGCAGAGTGCCACTTTGGCCCTCTTCAAAAGGAACCTTGACGATCGGATGGGAGAAAGAAAATTCACCCCGGGGATCACGTCAGTCACCCTGCTAGACAGGGGTCCAGGGAAGTACATAGTGTGGGAAGAAATAGCCAGGGAATTGTTATGGCTAGGCTTGTATAGGCCCTAGGGCTGATAGCCTAGTACCAACCTATGAACCTATGAACCTTTGAACCTATAAACTTTCATCTAATTGAAGCATATGGAAAAGAAGTTTAAAGTAATTGGTATTTTTTACCTAGTGTTCATTTAGAACACTTGTTGTTAAATCATTATGTTACTCTCTTGCATTTAAGATTCACTGCACAATGGTTTCTGCAATATTTTGTTTCTTATGTAAGTTTCATAGCCGTTTCTTTTGAAATGATTTTGTGCTCTGCTATCAGAATAGTGTATAGTATTATATTTAAAGTCTGTCTGACCTCTCAAATCACATTCCATGAATTATTTCATAACATAAATTCTTTTGAAAGCTTTTTGTGGATGTCTACTAAAATTCTACAGAAGAGAAGGATGAATGATTTGAACCTTTTAATTACACACTTAGTCTGAGGTTGTATGATCCCAGAGAATTTCTCTCACTCCACAGTACATCCATTTCAGTAAGATCATTTTAGTCCCCTTTTCACTCAATAATTTAGTTACAAAGTCATTTAAAAGTTGATCAACACAATATTTTATTCTTAACCACTGCAAACCTACATTTTTCAGCCAATTTAGCTGATATTATTTTAGTATTCTTTAAATGAAAATAACTTTTCCATACTTATGTTCAAAGGTGAGTACTAGCCTCATGACCACTAGGGCATTTTAAGCCTAGCCATGCATTCTAAATGGCTGACAAGTTATGGTAAGCTTGGTAATTGTAAGCCGGGGGGGTTGGTAAATAAAGTTCACATGTTGATACTATGCTTGCTTTTCAGTGGACCACTGAGGAACCTACTCCCATTTCCCAGTTGTCTTCAAGCACTGATAGGTTAGTTGACTCACTCATGATCAAACAATAGGTAAATGAGGGCTTCAGGAATCAAACCCTGTATGAGAGGAATTACAGCTTTAACATTCTGCAACAACAGCCACATTTTCAAATTTTGCATATATTTATGCAGCATAATATTAAACTGCCAAAACCTGATGGGCACTCAGAGCCAATACTGACATATATGTGACATTTATTTATTGCGATGACCATTATAATTATTCACCAACAAGAAAACATGGGTGAGTACATGCATTAGGACATACCAAAGAAACAATTAAGTAACTCACATCCTTACTGTCTGATGACTAACTCATTAACATCCTTACTGTCTGATGACTAACTCATTCACATCCTTACTGTCTGATGACGAACTCATTAACATCCTTACTGTCTGATGATTAAATCATTAACATCCTTACTGTGTGATGATTAACTAATTAACATCCTTACTGTGTGATGACTAACTCATTAACATCCTTATTGTCTGATGATTAACTCCTTCACATCCTTACTGTGTGATGACTAACTCATTAACATCCTTACTGTGTGATGACTAACTCATTCACATCCTTACTGTCTGATGACTAACTCATTCACATCCTTACTGTCTGATGATTAACTCATTAACATCCTTACTGTGTGATGATTAACTCATTCACATCCTTACTGTCTGATGACTAACTCATTAACATCCTTACTGTCTGATGGATTAACTCATTCACATCCTTACTGTCTGATGATTAACTCATTAACAACCTTACTGTTTGATGACTAACTCATTCACATCCTTACTGTGTGATGACTAACTCATTCATATCCTTACTGTGTGATGATTAACTCATTCACATTCTTATTGTCTGATGACTAACTCATTCACATCCTTACTGTCTGATGACTAACTCCTTCACATCCTTACTGTCTGATGATTAACTCATTCACATCCTTACTGTGTGATGATTAACTCATTCACATCCTTACTGTCTGATGACTAACTCATTAACATCCTTACTGTCTGATGATTAACTCATTAACATCCTTACTGTCTGATGATTAACTCCTTCACATCCTTACTGTCTGATGATTAACTCATTCACATCCTTACTCTCTGATGATTAACTCATTAACATCCTTACTGTCTGATGATTAACTCATTCACATCCTTACTGTCTGATGATAAACTCATTAACATCCTTACTGTCTGATGATTAACTCATTAACATCCTTACTGTGTGATGACTCATTCACATCCTTACTGTGTGATGGTTAACTCATTAACATCCTTACTGTCTGATGACTAACTCATTCACATCCTTACTGTCTGATGACTAACTCATTAACATCCTTACTGTCTGATGATTAACTCATTCATATCCTTACTATGTGATGACTAACTCATTAACATCCTTACTGTCTGATAACTAACTCATTCACATCCTTACTGTCTGATGACTAACTCATTAACATCCTTGCTGTCTGATGACTAACTCATTAACATCCTTACTGTCTGATGATTAACTCATTAACATCCTTACTGTGTGATGATAAACTCCTTCACATCCTTACTGTCTGATGACTAACTCTTTCACACCCTTACTGTCTGATGACTAACTCCTTAACATCCTTACTGTCTGATGATTAACTCATTCACATCCTTACTGTGTGATGACTAACTCATTCACATCCTTACTGTCTGATGACTAACTCATTAACATCCTTACTGTGTGATGATTAACTCATTCACATCCTTACTGTCTGATGACTAACTCATTCATATCCTTACTGTCTGATGACTAACTCATTAACATCCTTACTGTCTGATGATTAACTCATTAACATCCTTACTGTCTGATGAAAAACTCATTAACATCCTTACTGTCTGATGATTAACTCCTTCACATCCTTACTGTCTGATGATTAACTCATTAACATCTTTACTGTCTGATGACTAACTCATTCACATCCTTACTGTGTGAAGACTAACTCATTAACATCCTTAATGTGTGATGACTAACTCATTCACATCCTTACTGTGTGATGACTAACTCATTCACATCCTTACTGTCTGATGACTAATTCATTAACATCCTTACTGTGTGATGATTAACTCATTCACATCCTTACTGTCTGATGACTAACTCATTAACATCCTTACTGTCTGATGATTAACTCATTCACATCCTTACTGTCTGATGATTAACTCATTAACATCCTTACTGTCTGATGACTAACTCATTCACATCCTTACTGTGTGATGACTAACTCATTACCATCCTTACTGTGTGATGACTAACTCATTCACATCCTTACTGTCTGATGACTAACTCATTCACATCCTTACTGTCTGATGATTAACTCATTAACATCCTTACTGTGTGATGATTAACTCATTCACATCCTTACTGTCTGATGACTAACTCATTAACATCCTTACTGTCTGATGATTAACTCATTCACATCCTTACTGTCTGAAGATTAACTCATTAACAACCTTACTGTTTGATGACTAACTCATTCACATCCTTACTGTGTGATGACTAACTCATTCACATCCTTACTGTGTGATGATTAACTCATTCACATTCTTATTGTCTGATGACTAACTCCTTCACATCCTTACTGTCTGATGATTAACTCATTCACATCCTTACTGTGTGATGATTAACTCATTCACATCCTTACTGTCTGATGACTAACTCATTAACATCCTTACTGTCTGATGATTAACTCATTAACATCCTTACTGTCTGATGATTAACTCCTTCACATCCTTACTGTCTGATGATTAACTCATTCACATCCTTACTGTCTGATGATTAACTCATTAACATCCTTACTGTCTGATGATTAACTCATTCACATCCTTACTGTCTGATGATTAACTCATTAACATCCTTACTGTCTGATGATTAACTCATTAACATCCTTACTGTGTGATGACTCATTGACATCCTTACTGTGTGATGGTTAACTCATTAACATCCTTACTGTCTGATGACTAACTCATTCACATCCTTACTGTCTGATGACTAACTCATTAACATCCTTACTGTCTGATGATTAACTCATTCACATCCTTACTATGTGATGACTAACTCATTAACATCCTTACTGTCTAATAACTAACTCATTCACATCCTTACTGTCTGATGACTAACTCATTAACATCCTTGCTGTCTGATGACTAACTCATTAACATCCTTACTGTCTGATGATTAACTCATTAACATCCTTACTGTGTGATGATAAACTCCTTCACATCCTTACTGTCTGATGACTAACTCTTTCACACCCTTACTGTCTGATGACTAACTCCTTAACATCCTTACTGTCTGATGATTAACTCATTAACATCCTTACTGTGTGATGATTAACTCATTAACATCCTTACTCTCTGATGACTAACTCATTCACATCCTTATTGTCTGATGACTAACTCATTCACATCCTTACTGTCTGATGATTAACTCATTCACATCCTTACTGTGTGATGACTAACTCATTAACATCCTTACTGTCTGATGACTAACTCATTAACATCCTTACTGTGTGATGATTAACTCATTCACATCCTTACTGTCTGATGACTAACTCATTCACATCCTTACTGTCTGATGACTAACTCATTAACATCCTTACTGTCTGATGATTAACTCATTAACATCCTTACTGTCTGATGACAAACTCATTAACATCCTTACTGTCTGATGATTAACTCCTTCACATCCTTACTGTCTGATGATTAACTCATTCACATCCTTACTGTGTGATGACTAACTCATTAACATCCTTACTGTGTGATGATTAACTCATTTACATCCTTACTGTCTGATGACTAACTCATTAACATCCTTACTGTCTGATGACTAACTCCGTCACATCCTTACTGTCTGATGATTAACACATTAACATCCTTACTGTGTGATGATTAACTCATTAATATCCTTACTGTCTGATGACTAACTCATTCACATCCTTACTGTCTGATGATTAACTCATTCACATCCTTACTGTCTGATGATTAACTCATTCACATCCTTACTGTCTGATGACTAACTCATTCACATCCTTACTGTCTGATGATTAACTCATTCACATCCTTACTGTGTAATGATTAACTCATTAACATCCTTACTGTGTGATGATTAACTCATTCACATCCTTACTGTGTGCTGATTAACTCATTAACATCCTTACTGTGTGATGATTAACTCATTCACATCCTTACTGTCTGATGATTAACTCATTCACATCCTTACTTTGCAATGATTAACTCATTCACATCCTTACTGTGTGATGGTTAACTCATTCACATCCTTACTGTGTGATGACTAACTCATTCACATCCTTACTGTCTGATGACTAACACATTCACATCCTTACTGTCTGATGATTAACTCATTCACATCCTTACTGTGTGATGATTAACTCATTCACATCCTTACTGTCTGATGATTAACTCATTCACATCCTTACTGTTTGATGATTAACTCATTAACATCCTTACTGTGTGATGATTAACTCATTCACATCCTTACTGTGTGATGACTAACTCATTAACATCCTTACTGTCTAATGACTAACTCATTCACATCCTTACTGTCTGATGACTAACTCATTCACATCTTTACTGTCTGATGATTAACTCATTCACACCCTTACTGTGTGATGATTAACTCATTAACATCCTTACTGTGTGATGATTAACTCATTCACATCCTTACTGTCTGATGACTAACTCATTCATATCCTTACTGTCTGATGACTAACTCATTAACATCCTTACTGTCTGATGATTAACTCATTAACATCCTTACTGTCTGATGACAAACTCATTAACATCCTTACTGTCTGATGATTAACTCCTTCACATCCTTACTGTCTGATGATTAACTCATTAACATCCTTACTGTCTGATGACTAACTCATTCACATCCTTACTGTGTGATGACTAACTCATTAACATCCTTACTGTGTGATGACTAACTCATTCACATCCTTACTGTGTGATGACTAACTCATTAACATCCTTACTGTGTGATGACTAACTCATTCACATCCTTACTGTCTGATGACTAACTCATTCACATCCTTACTGTCTGATGATTAACTCATTAACATCCTTACTGTGTGATGATTAACTCATTCACATCCTTACTGTCTGATGACTAACTCATTAACATCCTTACTGTCTGATGATTAACTCATTCACATCCTTACTGTCTGATGATTAACTCATTAACAACCTTACTGTTTGATGACTAACTCATTCACATCCTTACTGTGTGATGACTAACTCATTCACATCCTTACTGTGTGATGATTAACTCATTCACATCCTTATTGTCTGATGACTAACTCATTCACATCCTTACTGTCTGATGACTAACTCCTTCACATCCTTACTGTCTGATGATTAACTCATTCACATCCTTACTGTGTGATGATTAACTCATTCACATCCTTACTGTCTGATGACTAACTCATTAACATCCTTACTGTCTGATGATTAACTCATTAACATCCTTACTGTCTGATGATTAACTCCTTCACATCCTTACTGTCTGATGATTAACTCATTCACATCCTTACTGTCTGATGATTAACTCATTAACATCCTTACTGTCTGATGATTAACTCATTCACATCCTTACTGTCTGATGATTAACTCATTAACATCCTTACTGTCTGATGACTAACTCATTCACATCCTTACTGTCTGATGACTAACTCATTAACATCCTTACTGTCTTATGATTAACTCATTCACATCCTTACTATGTGATGACTAACTCATTAACATCCTTACTGTCTAATAACTAACTCATTCACATCCTTACTGTCTGATGACTAACTCATTAACATCCTTGCTGTCTGATGACTAACTCATTCACATCCTTACTGTCTGATGACTAACTCATTAACATCCTTACTGTCTGATGATTAACTCATTCACATCCTTACTATGTGATGACTAACTCATTAACATCCTTACTGTCTAATAACTAACTCATTCACATCCTTACTGTCTGATGACTAACTCATTAACATCCTTGCTGTCTGATGACTAACTCATTAACATCCTTACTGTCTGATGATTAACTCATTAACATCCTTACTGTGTGATGATAAACTCCTTCACATCCTTACTGTCTGATGACTAACTCTTTCACATCCTTACTGTCTGATGACTAACTCCTTAACATCCTTACTGTCTGATGATTAACTCATTAATATCCTTACTGTGTGATGATTTACTCATTAACATCCTTACTCTCTGATGACTAACTCATTCACATCCTTATTGCCTGATGACTAACTCATTCACATCCTTACTGTCTGATGATTAACTCATTCACATCCTTACTGTGTGATGACTAACTCATTAACATCCTTACTGTCTGATGACTAACTCATTAACATCCTTACTGTGTGATGATTAACTCATTCACATCCTTACTGTCTGATGACTAACTCATTAACATCCTTACTGTCTGATGATTAACTCATTAACATCCTTACTGTCTGATGACAAACTCATTAACATCCTTACTGTCTGATGATTAACTCCTTCACATCCTTACTGTCTGATGATTAACTCATTCACATCCTTACTGTGTGATGACTAACTCATTAACATCCTTACTGTGTGATGATTAACTCATTCACATCCTTACTGTCTGATGACTAACTCATTAACATCCTTACTGTCTGATGATTAACTCCTTCACATCCTTACTGTCTGATGATTAACTCATTAACATCCTTACTGTGTGATGATTAACTCATTAATATCCTTACTGTCTGATGACTAACTCATTCACATCCTTACTGTCTGATGATTAACTCATTCACATCCTTACTGTCTGATGACTAACTCATTCACATCCTTACTGTCTGATGATTAACTCATTCACATCCTTACTGTGTAATGATTAACTCATTAACATCCTTACTGTGTGATGATTAACTCATTCACATCCTTACTGTGTGCTGATTAACTCATTAACATCCTTACTGTGTGATGATTAACTCATTCACATCCTTACTGTCTGATGATTAACTCATTCACATCCTTACTGTGCGATGATTAACTCATTCACATCCTTACTGTGTGATGATTAACTCATTCACATCCTTACTGTGTGATGACTAACTCATTCACATCCTTACTGTCTGATGACTAACACATTCACATCCTTACTGTCTGATGATTAACAAATTCACATCCTTACTGTCTGATGACTAACTCATTCACATCCTTACTGTCTGATGATTAACTCATTCACATCCTTACTGTGTGATGATTAACTCATTAACATCCTTACTATGTGATGATTAACTCATTCACATCCTTACTGTGTGATGACTAACTCATTAACATCCTTACTGTCTAATGACTAACTCATTCACATCCTTACTGTCTGATGACTAACTCATTCACATCCTTACTGTCTGATGATTAACTCATTCACACCCTTACTGTGTGATGATTAACTCATTAACATCCTTACTGTCTGATGATTAACTCATTCACATCCTTACTATGTGATGACTAACTCATTAACATCCTTACTGTCTGATAACTAACTCATTCACATCCTTACTGTCTGATGACTAACTCATTAACATCCTTACTGTCTGATGAATAACTCATTAACATCCTTACTGTCTGATGATTAACTCATTAACATCCTTACTGTGTGATGATAAACTCCTTCACATCCTTACTGTCTGATGACTAACTCTTTCACATCCTTACTGTCTGATGACTAACTCCTTAACATCCTTACTGTCTGATGATTAACTCATTAATATCCTTACTGTCTGATGATTAACTCATTCACATCCTTACTGTGTGATGACTAACTCATTAACATCCTTACTGTCTGATGACTAACTCCTTAACATCCTTACTGTGTGATGATTAACTCATTCACATCCTTACTGTCTGATGACTAACTCATTCACATCCTTACTGTCTGATGACTAACTCATTAACATCCTTACTGTCTGATGATTAACTCATTAACATACTTACTGTCTGATGACTAACTCATTAACATCCTTACTGTCTGATGATTAACTCCTTCACATCCTTACTGTCTGATGATTAACTCATTCACATCCTTACTGTCTGATGATTAACTCATTAACATCCTTACTGTGTGATGATTAACTCATTCACATCCTTACTGTGTGATGACTAACTCATTCACATCCTTACTGTCTGATGACTAACTCATTCACATCCTTACTCTCTGATGACTAACTCCTTCACATTCTTACTGTCTGATGATTAACTCATTAACATCCTTACTGTGTGATGATTAACTCATTAACATCCTTACTGTCTGATGACTAACTCATTCACATCCTTACTGTCTGATGATTAACTCATTCACATCCTTACTGTGTGATGACTAACTCATTAACATCCTTACTGTGTGATGATTAACTCATTCACATCCTTACTGTCTGATGACTAACTCATTAACATCCTTACTGTCTGATGATTAACTCCTTCACATCCTTACTGTCTGATGATTAACTCATTCACATCCTTACTGTCTGATGACTAACTCATTCACATCCTTACTGTCTGATGATTAACTCATTCACATCCTTACTGTCTGATGACTAACTCATTCACATCCTTACTGTCTGATGATTAACTCATTCACATCCTTACTGTCTGATGATTAAGTCATTAACATCCTTACTGTGTGATGATTAACTCATTCACATCCTTACTGTGTGATGACTAACTTATTAACATCCTTACTGTCTGATGACTAACTCATTCACATCCTTACTGTCTGATGACTAACTCATTCACATCCTTACTGTCTGATGACTAACTCATTCACATCCTTACTGTCTGATGATTAACTCATTCACACCCTTACTGTGTGATGATTAACTCATTAACATCCTTACTGTGTGATGATTAACTCTTTAACATCCTTACTGTCTGATGACTAACTCATTCACATCCTTAATGTCTGATGACTAACTCATTCACATCCTTACTGTGTGATGATTAACTCCTTCACATCCTTACTGTCTGATGATTAACTCATTAACATCCTTACTGTGTGATGATTAACTCTTTAACATCCTTACTGTCTGATGACTAACTCATTCACATCCTTACTGTCTGATGATTAACTCCTTCACATCCTTACTCTCTGATGATTAACTCTTTAACATCCTTACTGTGTGATGATTAACTCATTAACACCCTTACTGTCTGATGACTAACTCATTCACATCCTTACTGTCTGATGACTAACTCATTCACATCCTTACTGTCTGATGACTAACTCATTCACATCCTTACTGTCTGATGACTAACTCATTCACATCCTTACTGTCTGATGATTAACTCATTCACACCCTTACTGTGTGATGATTAACTCATTAACATCCTTACTGTGTGATGATTAACTCCTTCACATCCTTACTGTCTGATGATTAACTCATTAACATCCTTACTGTGTGATGATTAACTCTTTAACATCCTTACTGTCTGATGACTAACTCATTCACATCCTTACTGTCTGATGATTAACTCCTTCACATCCTTACTCTCTGATGATTAACTCATTAACATCCTTACTGTGTGATGATTAACTCATTAACATCCTTACTGTCTGATGACTAACTCATTCACATCCTTACTCTCTGATGATTAACTCATTCACATCCTTACTGTCTGATGATTAACTCATTCACATCCTTACTGTGTGATGATTAACTCATTAACATCCTTACTGTGTGATGATTAACTCATTCACATCCTTACTGTCTGATGATTAACTCATTCACATCCTTACTGTGTGATGACTAACTCATTCACATCCTTACTGTCTGATGACTAACTCATTCACATCCTTACTGTCTGATGATTAACTCATTAACATCCTTACTGTCTGATGACTAACTCCTTCACATCCTTACTGTGTGATGATTAACTCATTCACATCCTTACTGTCTGATGATTAACTCATTAACATCCTTAGTGTGTGATGACTAACTCCTTCACATCTTTACTGTGTGATGACTAACTCATTAACATCCTTACTGTCTGATGATTAACTCATTCACATCCTTACCTTCTGATGATTAACTCATTCACATCCTTACTGTCTGATGTTTAACTCATTAACAGCCTTACTGTCTGATGACTAACTCCTTCACATCCTTACTGTCTGATGACTAACTCCTTCACATCCTTACTGTCTGATGACTAACTCCTTCACATCCTTACTGTCTGATGATTAAGTCATTCACATCCTTACTGTCTGATGATTAACTGATTTACATCCTTCCTGTCTGATGATTAACTCATTCACATCCTTACTGTGTGATGATTAACTCATTAACATCCTTATTGTCTGATGATTAACTCATTCATATCCTTAATGTGTGATGACTAACTCATTAACATCCTTACTGTGTGATGATTAACTCATTCACATCCTTACTTTCTGATGATTTCTCTGCCCATAGATATGTCCCATTGCCATGCTTCAATCTTTACTTTTCTTTACTTACATTAAATAGTGAAAAAAATCCATTAGAACTTCATTATATGTTTTGGAGAAGATAAAAATGTGACCGGAAAAAAAGAAGAAAAAGTAGAAGTTTAGAGCAGAGACAGAAATGCTGAATGATTTGTTGTCCTTTATACGTGCAAAGACAGGACAGGATCAAGTCCTGACATTGGGTGCAAACTGGGAAATAGGGATAGATCCACGCAGAGGTAGATGTCATCAAACAAGAGAAAATAAGAAAAATCATGTCTACCTCAATTTGTCTATATCAGATTTCAAAAATACCTAATAGAAGTGCTTTGGAATACAGTCCTGAAATTACAGATTTATGAATATGTCATAAGTTGTACCAGGGAATTTCAAGATGGTAACATTGGTTTCTAATCCACTGAGGCAGAAGTCATTAAGATTTGTGAAAGGCTCAATATCATCCAGCCAGCCAGCCACAACAGCTTTTCCCATTTTTGCACATGGGGTCGGGGTCATCCCCTTAAAATTTTGTTGAAATTTGTTCTAATGACACTGAGGTAGAGTTCCTGAATATTGCCATCTATGTTAGAAAGCAAATGAATTCAAAGAACAGAATGCTTGCAGTTTTAATGCAGTTGCCACATTATAATCAGTACTAACCAATGGATGGCAGCATATCTCCAGTAACTAAGGCCTATGACTACTGGTGTATCTGCATTCACCAAAACTTTTGGTACTGTCTCCACATATTCCACAGAAGATGGGAAAAGAAGTTAAAATGGACTGAAAGGTGGTTTAAATGCTGAGCATGATAAACAAACATATAACTTACATGGGGTCTACTCTAGGACTTTGAAAGTTTAATAGCTCTAATGCATATAGATCAAACCATATGCATCGAACTATTAAAAAATCGAAGTCGAAAAAAAAAAATACACAAAAAAAATTTAAACTATTGTAGGCAGGGGGGCAAGCTGCCCTGCACCCCACACCCCCACTACTTAAATATACCAAATCCCAGATCGCACTACATTGAAGTAAACAGAAATCTCCACCTATGGAGATTTATGTTTACATTTTCGATGTTTTGCACTTTCAGTGTATTCGTGTTGAGAATATCGTATTCGATATTCTCAGACTTCGAGCACATAAAGTAGACCCACTTACGAGTAGCTGAAAATGTCAGCCGAATGGGGACAAGTGATACTTTGTTAAAAAACAAACTATGTAATATTCTCTCACTGGATTTTGTACAAGCAATTGTCCATTTCAGCATTTTGCAGTGCAATCTTATGCTGAGATTAGAGACAGAGAGTAATCACTTCACTGTGCTGAACAAACTTGTAGAGGTCATCAGTGGTGGAGGACTCAATGCTATGAAGGCCTGGTGTAAGTTTCAGGAGGGAATGTCAGTGGCAGAAGTGTGAGGCACAAAAGTGTGACACTGTCCATTTTAGTGGAAGAAACCAAAAGTGATCAATCATACACAATAGAAATATGACCTGCAGGACTGAGGACAACTACAGTAAATTTTGGTTGTGATTCCAAAAGACTTGCAGTCAGTGTAAGTGATCACTTACAGTGAGACCAGGGCAGTTCAGCATGACAGGACAATGCAGGCACACTAAAGGATCATGCAGCATATCCAAGGAGATGTAATAAAGGGATAGATATATAATTCAGTTTATACAAACTGTATAAGGCTGCAGTGTAAGTCTAAACCTGTTTCTGAGGACATACATATACCTGGACATAGAGTTTGTACGCTGCATACCTCAGAAAGTTATTAGGATAGCAAAACAGCTGTTGCATAAAGAAGGGTTTAGCAGTTCTGTAAGCACTATGCCCTGGAAATTAAAACAGTATAAGACATGGATCGAGCCCCATCTAACAAGCCAGGCAGGCAGGCTGGAATTGAAACAGAGCAATGTCATTATGGACACAGAGGACATTCAGATTAAATTAAAACTACTTAGGAATATATTAATGTTAAATAGAAGGCATTGCATCTATGGAACATTCTGCCAGATGAAATATTAAAGTGAGAGATCAGCAAAAGCATCCCTTGAAAGGTATGGAAGGGTGGAACAAGAAAGTAGAGACTCGGGTCTACAGACCATATGGGATTATTAGCTATGACTATGCACCGTTTTGTGTATTGGTTTTCACACGCTATTGCCTCCCTTCCTTTATTTCTAGAAATTGGCAATGCTGCACACAGTTGAAGCATAGTATGTATGTATTTAAGTTCTTATTTTTGTAACTGAGCAAGATATTCCAGAGGATTCATATCTCTGGGCAGTTATTTTTCTTTGTCAGTAATAATTATTTGACAAATGCTTTAATGTTTTCCTCCTTCTTCTAATTTATTTGTTTTCAGGAATCATTACATATGACTTCCATTAAATCAAATTAATATGGCTCTGTTAGTATTACAAATATGCTTTTGTAATGATTGCCCATCCTTCAGAAGAAATGTCAATTGTTATTTGTAGAAAAGCTATGTTGAAAAGTACAGTGAAAATTAAAGATAATTTGTTTATGTTACTTTTCTTTTGTAGAATGTGGTTTGTATCTACTTTTTAATGAAATGATTCTCTAGTGATGCATAGAATACTGACTCAAAAGTCCACATATTACTGATGCGTAAATTAACCTTTTCTTATATGTTTAAACAAACTTCTATTGCGCATTGACAGAAAATGTCCTTTGTCATTTTTGACAGTATATTTAATCTAGTAGAAATGGTATAGCTTAGAATTACTACGAAAAACTTTACCCAGAATGATGTTTCCAAACTATTTTTTCAGTCCATAGACTAATGTTTTCTCAAATAACTATAAGGATGTTATTTAACTTCTGCATAACCCAATGATAACTTGAACAAAGCCAGTTGTAGAATTTATTAAGAGCTACCCAATTATACCTAGAAAGCTCCAAGTACAGTATATGTGATTTGTAGTATAAGTACTATTTTAAAATTATACAGACTAGATGGTGGTGCTGCGGTAGCATTGCTGCCTCACAGTAAGACGTTGTCCTGTTCGATTCTCAGCTAGAGCGCCTTCTGGGTGGAGACATGCATGAATGGGCGTACCTTCGTTGAAGGTTGTGCGTCAGGGCTGGCAACTCGGCACGTAAAAATCCACTGCCAATAATTAGTGGACCGGAGTTCCGCTGTGGCGACCCCTAACCAGGAAAAGCCGAAAGACTCAACAACAGACTAGATGAGTAACAATCAGGCTACCAGCAATTATACACCTTAATCCATATATGGCTTCTGACCTACTTCAAGGTAAAGGAAGGCCAGTAACTCTCGCCCCCTTATACACTACTGTTGTTCTGAACTAATGTTTTAAATGTAATATTTAATGCATGTGTAGATCAATATGTGTGTGTATATATCTTTAAGAAGCTATCCAAGGGCTTGCAAAAGTGTATAAATAGTGAGCATGTGCAAGCTAGACTGCCATTTTGCAGTAAGCTGTTGAGATGTGAACATGTATGTATGTAAGGTGTGTCTGTTAACCAGTTCATTTATATTTTATGATGCTGCTATCAATCCTGATATGTTTCGATGTATTAAAGCATCTAAACAAAATACGCTGCCTGCTTGTCATCTATGTTTGAGAGGAACGAGTGACATGGTGTCAGAAGCAGCATGTCTAAAAGGACATGGTATCTAAGGGTCTATATTAGATGATCGAACTTTCAAAAGTTCAACTGTCATATGGTCGACAGCATATGATCAAATTTTTGAAAGTTCAAACGTTTTAATGGAGATCTCCATACAGTGTGGAATGGGAAGATTTCCCTTTCCTGCACTGTATGCAATCTCAGAGTTGGTATATTTAAAGAGCGGTGGGGTGTGGGGGGAGCAGCCCCCCACATGGGGGGTACAGGGGGGCTTGCCCCCTGCTTGAAATGTTCAGGTAGATTATCTGTGTAGTTTATTTTTTTTATTAGATGCTCGAACTTTTAAAAGTTCGATCATATGGTGTCGACCATGTGACAGTCGAACTTTTAAACGTTCGATTACCTAATATAGACACAGTATCTAAAACGACTTCGGCCAGGATGGAATTCAAATTCTTCAGTTTGAGGACCACCCAGTCGGAACTGGAGAAATATAAAGGATCGAATCATCCCTACAATGTGCATACTTTGCACAACAATTCAGAAACTAATTTCAGGTATTAAACTTGCTCAGCACAATTTCTTATTCACAAAATATGAAACGAGGCATACAGAATATTCTAAACAATATTCACATAAACCGATATGTTGAATATTAATAAAATAGTCAAACTACTATGGGAAATGTTTGAAATAAAGTTCAAATTGCATAAAATAAATAAAATAAGAGGAAATAACTGCATTTTTCAATACATGCCTAACAAATCCGTATTTTTCATATTAATCAAAGATATCCGAGATATCAGAAGTGTATAAAGTGTTCGTATGTTTATGCACTGTTACAGTAAAGTTATTTTGCAGAATACATCCTTTACAGAGCATATTTTGCAAAGTACAGTATTTCAAAACTTTTATTGTGCATTTGAATATTATTACAAGCTCACAGAACAGTTTGTTCGTACATAATTACAAGGTCCATATTTTTCAGTATGTTTGTACATACTTTGTGGGCATGGCAGATGGATTTTGAAAACCCAGTGCACTTGTATTTGACAGGAATATTGCTAAGAATTGAAGAGTGTTTGAGCAAGAGTGCAACATTTTCATACAGGCTACATTTTCTGATAAACTTGACCGTACAAAGGCATTTATTCTGCTTAATATAGCTGGGTCAGAAGCTACAGAAAGGGAACGTTCATTTGTTTATGCACCTGCTATCTATACAGGAGAGGGAGAAAACCATCATATTGTTGTACCAGCTGAGTCAAGGGAGGACCCTGAGTGCTTAAAATGTAAAATTTAGAAAAATGTGTAACCCCCAGACAAATGTTACAATGGAAAGGCACTTATTTTATACAAGGGATCAAAAGTCTGATGAAACCTTTGCAGCATATATAGCAGACTTGAGAAACAAGGCTAAAGCATGCAGATTTGGTGATTTAAAGGATGAATTAATAAAAGACAGACTTGTGTGTGATAGTAAAGATGATGCTGTGAGAAAGATTTTGCTTTGTGACAGTGATTTAACTTTGAATAAAGCCATTGAGATTTGTCAGATATATGAGCTCACAGAAAAGCACACAAATATGCTTACAAATGAGAATAGCTCTAGAAGGCACAGTGACAAAGCTCATGTTGATAGTATGCAGCACGTGGTTAAAAGAAAAAGGCCCAAGCACAGGGTAGCAACTGTAATCCCTGCAGCACTCACTGGTAAATCCAAGAGCTTTGCAGAAAATTCTAGAGTTCACACAGTCTCAGCAAAGCATAAAAGTGAGTCAGCAAACTCAAAGATTGGGCCCCAACCTAGTTCATTGCCTGCTGTCGTAATTGTGGTGGAAGTCATGAATCTAAAAGGGAGAAATGTTTAGCTTTTGGCCAGCAATTCCACAAATGCAATAAATGGAATCATTTAAAAGGTTTTGTAAATCAAAAGACCCATATTCTTTATTATTAAAAGGGAACATTTCAAGAAACGAGTTGATCTATTAGAGAGCTGCAACCCTACTCTTTATGTTGATGGTGCGTCAGTGCTTCATGAAGCAGTTATTGCAGTAGATTTAGGGGCAAAATATGAAGTATTTTTTACTGTTTGGATAAATGGCAAACCCATAGAGCTCAAAGTTGACACAGGTTCTAAGTACAATGTTATGTCAGCAGAATCATTTGCTTGAGTATGTCAAGGTGAAAGGCTTGATTTGGCAAGGTGTGTGAAGCTTGTTATTTATGAAGGTGAAGAAATTCAAATCAAAGGCTCAGTAGTGCTTTCAAGTTACTCTGCTGGGAGAAGCTATGACTTGTTATTTTATGTGGTCAAGAAACACGTCCAGTCATTATTAGGGCTCAGAGACGGTTTGAAAATGGGACTGCTTTCATTTAATAAGGAAGTCTACCAAGTTAGATTGAAAGACCACTACTCTAATTCACCCAGTATATTTTTTTCTACCTATACTGATCTTTTCGAAGACAAATTAGGGAAGCTCCCAGTTGTGTACTCCATGAAGTTAGATCCAGAGATCAGTCCAGTTATCAGGCCAGTATGAAAAGTACAAATAGCCACACAGGACAGAGTCAAAGCCAAGCTAGATAAAATAGTGTGACAAGGTGTGATTTGTCCAGTTATAGAACCAGCTGAATGGGCATTGTCCATGGTGGTAGCTCATAAGAAAAGCTCAGATGACATCAGCATATGTATTGATCCAAGAGATTTGAACAAAGTGCTAAAAAGACCTCATCATCCAGTGTGCACAGTTGAAGAATTTGCAGCCTTGATGCCAAATGCCACTGTTTTTTCTGTCTTATATGCAAAGAGTTCATTTTGGCAAATTCAGCTTGACAAGAAATCATCATTGTTCACTACTTTCAGTACTCCATTTGGAAGTTACAGATTTTTGAGAATGCCATTTGGGATTCAATGGCGCAACTTTTTTTTTGGTTATCCTTGTGCTATATAGTAGACAGTATACTAGTAGGAGGCAATGGTGAACTTGAGCATGTCAAAAACCTCAGAAAGTTTCTGGAAAGGGCACATCAAGTGAATCTTAAGCTCAATCCACAGAAATGCAAATTCAGGCTACAAGAAGTAACTTATATGGATCATTTATTTACT
Source organism: Protopterus annectens (assembly GCF_019279795.1). Taxonomy (NCBI): domain Eukaryota; kingdom Metazoa; phylum Chordata; order Ceratodontiformes; family Protopteridae; genus Protopterus; species Protopterus annectens. The sequence continues at coordinate 806,072,595 of NC_056749.1, read as the reverse complement.
AGTTCAGGCTTATGAACAGACCCTTGGAAGCAAACAGCCATTCTCAAGATGCCAAGTCCAGACAATATTCAAGTCCTTCAATGTTTTCTTGGCATGTTTAACTATCTAGGCAAGTTCATTCCAGACTTGAGTCAAATATCAGCACCACTCAGATAGCTGACATTTAAAGATGCATCATGGTCTAGAGTAACACCAAAGAGCATTTGATGTCCTGAAACTGAGAATTGTTAGTCCACCAACTCTCAGATACTATGATGTTCGTAAACCAGTTACTCTTTCATGTGATGCTTCGAAATTTGGTCTTGGTGAAGTCATTCTACAAGAGGATCAACCTGTTGCATATGCATTGAGAACTCTTACCCAAACTGAAATGCAGTATACCCAGATAGAGAAAGAGCTTTTGGCAATTGTGTTTGCATGTTTAAAGTTTCATGATAATGTTTATGGTAGACCTATTCAGATTGAAACAGACCACCAGCCTCTAGTCACTATCTTGAGAAAGCCTATGCATTCAGCTCCAGCCAGATTGCAATGGATGAAGGTGAGATTGGAAAAGTATAATTTCACTTTTGTCTACAAGAAAGGCTAACTTCTTTATCTTGCTGATACATTATCCAGATCACCCAGAAACAGCAATGAACAACACTAAAATGAGAACCTTGAATTTGAAGTCATGGTAGTAAGAAATTATTCTTCCACATGTCTTGATGAGCTGAGAGATCACACAGCCAGAGATCCAGTTTTACAAAGTCTCAACCACTTTATCAATCAAGGATGGCCATCAAAGCAATCTAGTTTACCTCAAGAAGTGTAACCTTAATTTCCATACAGAGATGAGATTTTTGTCTGACAAAAGTATCATTATAAAAGGTCCAAAAGTGATTGTTCTAAAGTCCTTTCAACAAGCGTACATTACTATCTTGCATTGTGGTCACCCAGGAACCGACTCTACCAAAAGAGGGGTGAGAGGTCTAGTATTTTGGCCTTCTATGTCACAAGACATTGAGAGAGCACTTTCATCTTGTTCCATATGTAGTAATACTAAGCCAGCTCAACAGAAATAACCACTTCAGCTGAATCAGATTCCTGAACTATCTTGGTCGACAGTCGCCACCAACATCTTTGTGTGGAATGGTCAGCATTATTTGGTGTTAGTAGACTCTTACTCCATTTAGTTCGATATTGACCTACTTCCCATCCTAGCATCCAGTACTGTCATTACTAAGATGAAGCATCATCTTGCAGTACATGGTAGTCTGCACAAAGTTATTTCTGACAATGGCATGCAGTTTACAAGCTAACAGTTCAAAATTATTGCCGAAGAATGGAACTTTACTCATGTCATGAGTAGCCCTGAGAACCTGCAGTCAAATGGTTTGGCAAAATGTGTAGTTCAAAGTGCAAAACCATTACTAGAGAAGTCAAAATAAGATAATAGTGATGTTTTCCTGACTCTTTTGAATCCCAGAAATGTTACCCATGATAAACATCTTGGTTCACCTGCTTAGAGACTTCTGTTGAGACAAACCAGAACCACATTACTAATTAGTAGTCAATTGTTGGTTTCATGCATGAAGAACAACAGGTCAGTGAAAGCCATTCTGTTGAAGAAGCATTTTACCTAGAAGTCCTACTATGATAAAACCAGCAAACTGCTCAGTCCATTACGAGAAGGAGAAGTTTGCTTGTTTGTTTAATTTAACTGTGGAGGCTGCCCACTAAAGTGTGCTAGCCTGTGTAACTAATTTATCACTGTCTCTGCATTTTCTGTGTGTTTCTACCAAAAAAACAAAAAAATAATCGTTGTTTTCCCGCCTTCCTCGACTAGCTTAGACCAGTTTACAGGCATTGCTGTATTCTGGGCTGTGGTGTAGTTCCTGTGTTGTCCATTACCTTACTTGGATAGAAGGAAGTTTCTTTGCTCACCAGTGGGAGTGGGGAGCCTTGAGCAGCCTACCTGTCCTTGGGGGAAGTGACCTCAGCACAAGAAGCTGTAGTAATTGGTTGTTTGGGACCATTCCTAGCTCTTTTGTAGTTCACTGTTTAAAATCCACGTTTGCACGGCTTTGCGCGGTCGTGCGCATAGCGCAGCGCCGGTTAAACAAGGTTAAACTTGGTTAAACAAGGTTAAACTTTTTCTGGCTCCACCAAGTCTGCTCTTCAAATTTTCCCTTAAGGAAGCTCTACTCTTAGTATAACCAGAATACTTACTGTATTATAAGCCTAGCACTTGTTCTCAATACTTCTCTACTAAGTAAGCACTCTCGTACTAAGTAAAGCACTAGATCTTCTTACCAACCCTGTGAATACCCACTTCCCTTAAAGGTATACCACTCCCTTATACTATTCTAACATGTCGAGTGGTAGATTACTGGCGTCGTCTCCAGTTCAGCTGGTCAATCTGGGCATCTTGAGACAATGCTACAATTGTCTCATGTACACAGACAACCCTCTCCTCCTCCCAACAAACACAATTACATGTGAGAGATGCAACTATATAACCAAACTGGAGGCTGAACTCTCTCAACTCAGGGCTGGCATAACCAGACAGGAGGAGATGGCAATCACACACACAACAATCCCAGTCCCACATAGACCTACCACAACTGCAAACCAAACACATAAAAACACAAAGACATACTGAGGCTCTAATAAAAACTTACCAAAACAACAGAGGCTCCCAAAGCAGACATCCAAAAATCCACCACCTCAAAACAAAACACATGCAACACATATTTCAATAAATCAGTGTGTCAACCAATCGCAGCCCTTAAGGCCAAACACCTTGCCTGATACACTAGTAATAGGTGACTCCATAGTCAGACACACTGATGTCCCACTGACCAGGCTGAACAAGGAGAAGGTGACTGTGAGCTGTCTATCGGGAGCTAGGATCCGCCACATAACACAAGCACTCAGGTCACTCCAAAGCAAGTACAAATATGACTCCATCATTGTCCATGCTGGTGTGAATGACCTGAGACGTACCTCCCTGGACTACATGAAAAGAGACATAGAGGAGCTCCGATTATGTAGCCCAGGCTGGTATGACCCTGACCCTGAGCAGCATCTTGCCCTCACCAAGAATGATACCACCATACAAAGACAAGATGATCAGCTTTAACAATTGGCTCAAGTACTGGTGTCATTCTAAGGGGATCCAATGTCTGTCTGCCTGGGATGATATGTTGGACAAGCCACGCTGCTTCACAAGGGATGGCTTACACCTGTCACCACTGGGCTTCCGGATATTGGCTAAGGCTCTTGCCACCCCCATAGTGCCTTTTTTAGGCAAGGCTCAAAAGACAAACCCACCTCCTTAGAAAACAAAATGGAAAAAACTAAGGGTAATGCTGCTCAATGCCAGAAGTCTAAATCTCAAGATGCAGGCACTTGATGCACTCCTCAGCATGGAGAACATCAACGTCTGTGCAGTAACTGAAACCTGGTTCAAGGCTCCTGAGAGCACCCCAGCACTACCAGGCTATACCTCGTATCATGCTTTTCGGCCCCAAAACCCAGGCTGAACCACAAAGGGAGGGGGAGTGTCCATAATTATAAAGGACACCCACACCTCCAGGTTAGTAGCAACACATGAAGCATCAGAGACCATACAGGTACAACTAACCATAGGCAAAACTGCTATACAACTGGTAGCATGTTACAGACCACCCTCCCAATCTCAAGAACCCCACTCAGCCTTCCTGAAGACATTGGAGGATATGAATGTATCACAGAATACCATCATACTGGGAGACTTCAACTACCCAAACATAGATTGGGTACATTATTCTAGCCCTAATACCCTAGCACAAACGTTCCTGGAATTAATAAATTCAAATGCACTGGAACAACTAGTCACCTCTCCCACTAGGGGAGATAATATACTAGACCTGATCATCACAAACATGGGGACAAAATGCTCCACACCAGAAGTATACCCCTCACTAGTGAGATCTGACCACAAACTAATCACCCTGGATATACATATCCCACCTCCACCCCCAGCACAAAAGACCACAGTGAAAAACTTCTCAAAAGCAGACTTCACTCTTCTTAAGACAGAGATGGTATGCTTTAAGCCCACTGTGCCAGTGGATACCACATCCCACAATGCCGAATCCTTCACAAATGCTTTCTATGGACATCTCCAAGAATGCATGGATCATGCAATCCCAAACAAATCCAAGTCCCTCTCCACCAAATGCAAGCATCCTGTCTGGTGGACCTCAGCCATAAACAATTTGTATAACAAAAGAAGGAAGCTACTGCACGTCAGAGCGAAATCCCATGAAGGGAAGACATCTCTGATCAACATTAGCAGAAAACTACATTCTCTCATAAAAACATCCAAGGCAAACTTTGAGAGAAAAATCGCTAAGGACACTAAAGATAACCACAAAGCCTTCTTCAGCTATGTTAGAAACCTGGAAACCCTCAGATATGCTCAGAGTTGGTTCAGAAAAACAAAAAATACACTGAACCCACAGATATTGCTAACATTCTGGCTGATAGGTTCAGTGCAAATTTCTCGCCTCCTTCACCCCCAAAAGAAGAAATACTTATCCCAGCTGAATGTAATCTCCTGTCATCTCAGATGTCCAAGTGAGAACCGCCCTAAACAAAGCAAAAAACACAGCATCAATGGGACCTGACGGTATCCCAGGGTGCGTGTTACGTGAACTCCAAGGGGAGCTAAACCCACACATAAAAATGCTATTTAACCTTAGCCTTACTGGATATGTACCGGAACACTGGCGTACAGCAACAGTGGTCCCACTCCACAAGGGGGGTGCCTCTACAGACCCTGGAAACTACTGCCCCATAAGCTTGACTAGCCTGGTCTGCAAAGCTATGGAAAGAATCATTATGAAACTCATAAACAGAGACATAGGGGACCTACAGATGCTTGACCCCACCCAGTTCAGCTTTGTAAAGGGCAGATCCTGCCTTTTAAACCTGGTTGACTTTTTCAAAACAGTCACTAGAGCCATTGATGAGGGCAAAGCAGTCCATACAGCATACCTGGACTTGGCTAAGGCCTTCACACAATACCCCACTCAGGCATCATAGATAAGCTAAACAGCTTAAAAGTAAACCCTTATGTCACTAGATGGGTTGCAAACTGGCTAAAGGACAGAACCCATAAAGTAAAATCGCTGGAGCAATGTCAGACTCAAAACCAGTCACAAGTGGTGTCCCACAGGATCTGTCCTGGGACCCCTCTTGTTCAGCATTTATTTCTTAGATGTTAAAGCAAACATGGGAGGGCTGTGGCTGACAAAGTTCACAGATGACTGCAAACTAGGTGCCATAGTTGATACACCAGCAGATACACACATCCTACAAAAGGCCTCACTGAAATGGACAACTGGTGCTGTAGTCACGGCCTTAAACTAAATGCCAAAAATGTATAGTTATCCCTTTGGAAAAACAAAGTACCCACAAATTATCACATAGACAGCAACCCACTGAGTACGGAAAAAGTAATCAGAGACCTAGGGACCCAAGTAGACAGCGACCTCTCATTTGACACCCACGTTGCCAAAGTGGTTAGAAAAACATTCTACCTTGCACACCTCATCATGAAGGGTTTCACATCCAGATCCAAGGATGTCATTGTACCCTATATCCTCCCTCATCAGACCCATGATTGAGTACAATGCACCATTTGGTATGTACCTCACCCGCACTTGCAACAGCTGGAGATACCACAGTACCTCACCAAAAGGATCAAGGGTCTCCAACATATGTCTTATTCTGCCAGACTAAAGAAACTTCAGCTCTATTCAGTAGCATACTGCCTGCTCAGAGGTGATCTCTGCCTGACATACAAGGCCATGTCCAATCAGGATCTGATGGACATGCTCCACCTCAAAAAATCCAAATCCATCAGGACCACGAGAGCTAAAGACTTAAACCTCGGCACAAGTATGAATAGGACATGCTGGAGGGATAGATTCATAACCCAGAGGCTTCCCATGCTTTGGAACAGGATCCCAGTTTGTATTAGGCAGAGCCCCTCACTGACTCTCTTCAAGAGAAATCTTGATGAGTGGATAGGAGATTGTAAGTTTACCCTAGGGGTCACATCTGTGTCACTGCTAGACAGAGGCACAGTAAACTAATTCTATTATATAAGGGGACCTTCACTGTGTCACTACTAGACAGAGGCACAGTATTCTAGATTTTATCTGTACATTTTTGTACCATTGCATGGGGTGGCAAAAGCCACATCACTATGGCTAGGCTTACAAATGCCCCAGGGCAGATAGCCTAGTACTATACTATGAAACTATGAAGTGGTAAGGATGCAAATATCCAAAGGTTATGATTGGATTGGTGTTGTGAAAAATATTTGCCCAAAAGACAAGATCATACATTCGGAATCACAAGGAGCAGAGTTTAGATGAAGTAGGAAACATGTGAGACCAGTGTCTGAGCCTATACCAGAGCACATAGCCTGTAAGAAATATTTTTTTATCTCAGAGTGAGTGGTCTGATGTTCCAATTCCAAAGGAAGGTCCAGAGAATATTTCCCTTCCTGTGATGAATCCAGAAGTTCCTGATATGAGTTGTTCACTGAAGACTGTCCCTGTTGCTAAACTCAGTCCAAATTGTTATATTATGAGATTTGGTCGTATCTCTAAACCATGTAACAGATACATGGCAACTTGAACATGAACATTTGTTTTGTTTCTAATATCTATAGTAATGCATGTATGACTCTGATATTGTTTTTACCAAGGGCAATCTTTTTAAGAGGGAGGATGTAGATGAATATGTGTGTATATATACCTTTAAGAAGTATTTATGTACAAGTGTATAAATACTTAGCACATGCAAACTAGACTGCATTTTGTAGTAAGCTGTTGAGATGTAAGCATGTATGTATATAAGGTCTGTCTGTTAAACATTTTTTTTTATATTTTATGATGCTGATATCCATCCTGATGTGTTTATATTTATTAAAGCATCTAAATAAAATACCTTGCCTGCTCATCTGCTTGTCATCTATGTTAGGAAGGGACGAGTGACAGTATGCATTTGGTAACTGGCTATGGGTGGTGTTCAAAAGCAATGTTTTAAATGTAATATTTAATGTATACATTCAGTAACTGGTTATGGGAACCCTTCTGAATATACATTTTTCAACCATGACTGTGGCTGAAATGGCGAGGTTAAATGGAATGGGTATGGACTATTCATAGCAGCCAGTAAAAAACATGTTTTAGAAGAAGTTAGAATAATGGAGCACCTGGAGAAAACCCATACAGTCATGAGGATAACATGTAACTCCACACAGGTGAAAACTGGAGGTCAGGGCTGAACCTTAGGCAATGAAATTATAAGGCAGAGACCTTAATCACTCACCACATTGTTCAGTCAGAGCCACCGACCACAATGCAAAGTTCATTCTTTTCCCAACATTTGTCTTAAAAATGTAAATCTTCATCAAATTCTTATTTCACTGTTATCACCTGACAAGCAAGTGTACGACAACCGTAAATCAGTGGATAATATTGTTTATCTGCATAGAGCTACTGCACTCACAAAGTTATATACTGAGTTAGAATTTGTTTATAGTCACTAAAACAAACAGTTGGTTTCATTGGCACTTCTGCAATTTATCATATAAGAGATATATTTTTCAAATGTTAATACTACCTAGAATGCACATAGGAGCCCAATATTTGTCACCCTGGGAGGACATGGTTGACAAGCCATGTTGCTTTGCCAGGGATGGTCTTCACCTGTCACCTTCAGGTTTTTGTATCTTGGCCAAAACATTATCCACTCATGTAGTGCCTTTTTTAGGCATTGCCAAATAGACAGAACTTCCAACATAACAAAAGCTACTCAGGACAAGCTAAAGGTGTTATTGCTCAATGCCAGGAGTTCAACAAGAAACTGCACTCCCTGGAAGCTCCCCTCACCCTAGAGAATGCTGATGTCTGCTCAGTTACTGAAGTATGGTTCAAAGTCATGGAATGCACTCCAGCTGTGCATGGCTATAATGCCCTTCATATATTCTGACCAACCACTAAACATGAAAAAGCAGAGGCAGAGCCTGAATGGCTAAGTGAAAGCAGCAGTATTTTAGACCTCCATATAACTAGTTAAATAAGACAGGAAAAAATATTATTTTTTTTTCTTCAAAGTATAAAGTTAATGCTGTCACCTCACAGCAAGAGGTTCTCCGGTTCGATTCTCGGCTGGGGTGCCTTCTGTGTGGAGTTTGCATGTTCCTCCCACATTCTAAAGACATGCTTCTGGAGTGTTTCTCCCCGGGCCTCCGCTGAAAACAGGATCTGTGGAACCTAGTCGGACTTTCCCGGTCAACAAATAAATAAAATAAATAAAAATAAAATCTTATAGATAAAGGACTAATTTACATAATTAGAAACTTTGGTGAAGTTTTACAAATAATTTTCTGTCAAAAAGCTTGGAGATATATTCACTTGTTAAAATGAGCAACTCAAAGAATTCTCACCAGGGTGCTGCCTTAAAGAAGGAACTACAACAGATGGCATCCTACCCTGTAGGAGTTGTCTTTGAAGATGGATGACTTAAAGAGAACCTGGAAAATCTTAAAACAAGCAGTCAAAAACAGGCGGACACCCTCAAGGAAATGCTACAACAACACCAGACAAGGATAACAGGAATAGAGGTTTCTCTAAATGACTTAGAAAGCAGACTTAAGGAAGTGGAAACACATAAAGAACTGCTTCTTAAACAAAACACTTGGTTGGTTAATAAAGTAGATGACTTGGAAAATAGGGAGAGGAGAAATAACATCAGGATTTTCGGATTACCTGAAAACACAAGGTGAGGATATTATTTCCTTTTTATCAAGCTGGATCCCTGACTTTTTAAATTTAAAAGAAGGACTTTCCTTTGGCATTGAAAGGGCACACAGAGCTCTTGGGAAACCTGCCACTAGCTCAAACTCTCCTCCTAGGTCAATAATTATCACATTTCTTTCATACTTGGACAAGGGACTGATTTTAAGATCTGCTTGGAGGAAGGCACCTCTAAAATATAAACAGAGCCTGATAAGATTTGATAACGACTATTCATCTCGAATAATGGAACAAAGGAAAAAAGTGTGGCCAATGATAAAGTTTCTGAAACAAAATAACATCAAGGCACAACTTGCATATCCAGCTAAGATAAGAACACTGTATGCCAACGAGATGAGGACTTTTATTCACTTAGAGGAAGCTTCTTCATTTATTAAAACTAATAATGTGATTACTTTACCAGAAGATATGGATTGGATGTCACCTTCTCTCAAGAGAACAAAAGAAACAAATGTCTGGGCAGATGTCAAAAATAAGAAGCAAAAGACTGATACTGTTACAGCCAAATCTCTCAAAGCATCTACTATGATATGAATTGTTTTAACATTACTTTAAATGACCGATTTTACTGCTTGGAATTTTAAAACAAAGGTATCTACTGGAATCTTTATCTATAGTTTTTTGAAAATAGATGACACATGAGAGTTTTCACATTACCTCAGGCATGTAAAATAGGGTACTTTTCTTTCTCAGAAGGAAGGTTATAAAGCAAATAAAATATTATACTGTAAATCAACATACATAGTATATGTGTATTTTCTCTTAATTTTCTCTTTTCTTTCTCTCTTCTCTCTTTTCTCATTATTTATTTTAACTGCATCTTGTCTCCCTTTCTAAATTATCTCCTATTTACTACACTAATATAGTCTGTATATATTTAATAACTCACTATATATACATAGATAAATAATAATCTAAAATAATCTCATTTTAAGGTAGACGTATTAGAATAGTGAACTTAATTAATTGTTATTACAATATTTGTTTGATTGATGATGGTCACTGTTAGGCTTGTTGGGATTGGGGACAGGTTCGTGATTAACTCTGAAATGTTCCATTTATGTCCTTTGAATTATTCCCTTTTAGTGTTAACAAATACATAAAAAAGGATGGAAAATGTACAGTTGGTTAAAAGAAGTGAAGCTTTCTTCACATTCTATTTGTGTTGCCATAGCAACAGTAAACACTTGCTGCAGTTTCTAAGAACACTGTGAATCTGTGAAAGTGCATTTAGCCTCACAGATAAATAATAAGAAAAAGTAATGTTGTTTAGTTATTAAAATGAAAAACAACCTAAAGAGGGTAAAATACATACATAATAGGATTATTTGTAAATATTTTGTGATTTATCCTCATAGGATTGCATAATGCTGGATTTACCCAACTGAAATATTACCAAACAACAGCACTGAAATACAGCATTACCCAGAAGTGGTTATTGCTATTTTACGACATTATTTAAGAAAAGAAACTATTACTTTTCTTAAATAATGGCATAGTATAATGCCTGTTTACTGCCCTTCCGAAGATGAAAAAGAAAAAAAACATTGTTACAACAACAGATCTGATGTAATCCTGCACATTAATATCAGAGTGGGCCAAAAAGCAATGGAGAAAGCAAGATCAGTTGAAAAAGAAATGCTACAAAGGGAAAAGATGCAAATAGTTATTTAAAATAAGCAACGGAGATGTCCGTTGCTTTATTTTAACTGTCTCGCTATGTTAAACCCATTTAACATAGCGAACAAAAGCAACGGAGATCTTGCTTTCTCCGTTGCTTTTTTTTAAAAACCTGTCTCGCTATGTTAAATGGGTTTAGCATAGTAAGACAGCTTTAAAATAAGCAACAGAGATCTCCGTTGCTTATTTTAAAGTCTCGCCATGTTAAACCCATTTAACATAGCGAGACATGTTTTAAAAGTAGAGTTATACTAATGGAAAAAAGTCCGGGCAACCGGACCTTTTTCCATTAGTGTAACTCGATTTACAATGTGCACGCTGGCCAATCAGCGTGCACGTTTTGGGGGGGTCATGGTATAATTTATGATTTATCCTCATAGGATTGCATATTCCTGGAAACGCAACTGAAATATTCCCAAACTACATGTGCACTGAAATGTGGCTGCTTGATTAAAAAGTATTTCTCATTTTAACATGCTGATTTCACAAGCTGCCTGCACTGTAAAAGTTACATTTTATATGTTACTTTTTTTTTTCAAAACACAATTTTATTAATTTTGCCAAATACAAAAGGAAGAGGAAAAAAAAAAAAAAACATTGTTACAACAACAGATGGATTAATCCTGCACATTAATACAAAAGTGAACCATATTATAACCTATATACATATGTGCCAATAAGAACAGGAGAAAAAAGAAATGCTACAAAAGGGAAATCTCCAGATGCAAAGCTAGTTAGGTAGTGTAGATAAAACATATACCATACCGCAATTCACCTTAGTTAACAATCAGAATTCTGGAGAGATGGGGGAAATTAAATATCAAACACCACAATGTCCATGATCAAACAGGGAGACAGGTACTAGAGAAGGAATACATGGGTTAAAGGATTTAGTGATGGACAGGGGTATAAAAATGCCATATAGGAAGTAACTGTTAGTCATCAGTCAAAAGTAGAAAGATAAAGTCCCATAATTTCTGGTATATAGTCCGCTTGCAGGGGTACATTTTATATGTTACTTGAAATTGTTAGTCTCTAGTGCACATGAAAAGATACATATTACTTTTTGCAACATGTTATCTTTGCAGTTACCTCACACTGTACAAACTCACTTGGCAACTGATAGCTATTCATTTAAAATATCAGTTTAAATATTAAATTTGCCCTTGAAATGCTATTGACATTTTGACAAAATATAATCTGAACTGTAAAATGAATGACTTGAAAGAAGTGAAGTAATGCATACATTGCCAAAGACAGATCTTGACACTACAGTATAAGTAAAAATATATATTCACAAGGAAGTATTGAAATGTTTTAGTCTTCCAATTAAAATAGCTTACTGTCAACATTTTGCGATATCAGAAAGTTTGAAGAGCTAGAAAGTTACTATTCTTTGTCTTTATAATGATTATTAGACATATGTTAGACTCTGCTTAGTTTAATGATTTGTGACATATGTTTATGAGGAAAAGTGGTTACTCACAGTGGACTACATATTCCTGGAAACGCAACTGAAATGCCCCCAAATTACTTGTGAATTTAAATGAAACTGCCTGATTAATAAGCATAATTTACTTTAGCAACCTGAATCCATAAGCTATCTGCTCTAAGTATGCTACATTATATATGTCACTTGCATATGACAGTCTCTAGAGCACATGAAAAATACATATTATTTTTGCAACATGCTATATTTGCACCAGTCATACATTCTAAACTAACTCAATTGGCAACTGACAAGTTATTTATTTGAAACATCAGTCTAAATATTAATTGTGCCCTTGAAATGTTGTTGCTGTTTTGACAAAACAAAACCTGAATTGAAAAAGGAATGATTTGAAGAAGTGAAGTATTGTACAGACTTCAAAGACAGCTATTGATACTACAATATAAGTAGAAATGTATACATGCAAGGGAAATTTTAAATGCTTTATACTTTTAGTTAAAATGGCTTATTGTTAACTTTTTGCTTTATCAGAAAATTTAAAGAGCTAGGAAATTATTTCTAATGTGTCTTTATAATGTTTACTAAAGTGATGTTAGTCACTGACTTGTTTAATGGATTTCAAGTCATGTACAAGATGGACTGATGAATGTTATTTCTGTTTACCTATGTTTGCTGAATTTCTTTTATTAGTACTGATTTAAAACAAGGGAAAGAAAGGGAAGGGAAATCTCTGTTTTTGGTCAAGGGAGGAGAGGCTTAAGAGTATTCTAACTGCCCTGAGAACTCTCTAAGATGCTCTAAATACTATTTGATTAATACTTACCTAAGGTAAGTCTTGATTACCATATAGGTACCTTCACATTCATTCTAGACCTGATGTGATTACCCACTCTGGAAGCAGGAGATGCCCTATGCAGGATGGGACTTGTCAGAGTGATCATAGTTCATTCTTAGACTCTGCTTTGTAAATCTATAAATATGTAAAATCACTGCACACTAGAATGTAGGGCGCCTCTACTCAGAGTCAGGATACCACTGATAAGCCATGTCTTTTCATAAGTGTAAGTTGAAGTTGGTGAGCTGAAGAGTGGGAAAGTAAAGAAAGACAGTACACCTACAGTAAATTCATATTTCATTGGTAATCACTCATTGCCTCCTCTAGAGGCCTTTTAGTCAAATTATTTTAGTAATAATCTATTTGTTGTTGGCTTATTTCGTGTATGCTCCTCTGTTGCATTTAATTTATCCAAAATGACATATCTGACATGTTTGGAATCTCTTAAGGGTAACTAAATATTGATTACTTTCTAAGTCAACATAATAATTGTTTACACTACTAACATTCCATCCTGATATATAAAATACTTCTTCTTCTTCTTTCGGCTTTTTCCCAGTTAGGGGTCGCCACAGCAGATCACCTGTCCGCTCATGATTGGCAGTGGAGTTATATGGTGCCGCGGTGCCAGCCCAGCGCCCAACCTTCCACAGAAGGCACACACATGCACACACTCACACCTAGGGCCAACTTGGAGTGTCCAATCCACCTACAGCATGTGTTTGGGATGTGGGAGGAAACTGAAGCACCTGGAGGAAACCCATGCGACCACAGGGAGGACATGCAGACTCCGCACAGAAGGCACACCAGCTGAGAATCAAACTGGAGAACTTCTTGCTGTGAGGCGGCAATGCTAACCGCTACACCACTATGGCCGCCCCTCCTGATATATAAAATACTATAGAACAATAACAGAATAAAATAGAACTTCATATCTCTTTTAAGAAAATTCTCCATATAATAATTTATCATATGGAGCTCAGTTGATATTGATTAAAGGTATGAGTGATAATCCAATAGATCTATCTTTATCTATTGGATTAGGAATGACTTTTATTCCATGTTTAATGGGAAATTCATATCTACTTGTATTTGATACTTTAGAATTAATGTTTTATAGAAGCATTTTTTTAAAGCCTGACCAGAATTTTACCCTACTTATATTTAAAGAAGAAAGAACATTAAATTGCACTCCCAAGTTTACAAACATAAAAATAACATCTGATGTTATCAAATAATATGGTATAACTACTATAATCAAAATAAAAAAAGAAGCAAAACGTTTCTTCCAACAATAACTTGAAATTGATTTAACATTCTTATCATTAAATACTAATGGCTTAAATAATGCAAATAAAAGATCAAACTTACTAAAATATTTAAATCTAAATAAGGCGCAAGTAGTATCTCTCCAGGAAATGCATTTTAAGACTAATGATAGCTTTATTTTGAACCCTAAGGACTATACAGTCTTAGCTCAATCCTCCTATAGAACAAAAACAAAAGGAGTATCAATTCTCTGGAAGAAAAACATAATCACTCCAAAAGTTATTTATAAATATGAAGACAAAGAAGGTCTACTAGCATTTGTTATAATTAAATTTAATAACAGAATATGGACCTTAGCTAGTCTATATTGGTTCCCAGGAATTGGAGCAGGAATGGTTAAAAAACACCTAGATTTTATTTCCAACAATTATAAAGGAAATCTTATACTGGGAGAAGACTTTAATTGTACCTTAGAAGCTCCTGAAACCACCAGAAAGTCGTTTTGCATAGCAACTATTTCAAAATCCTTAAAAAATTGATTGATTCATTTCATTTGACACTTTTAAAGTAAAAGATGATAAACCCTTATTTTCCCATAAAGACCATAGATTTGGAACACAAACCAGAATAGACAAATTATTTGAAGTTCAAGATTTACAAACAAAAATCCTCAACTTCTCAATAGTTCCATGCCCCTTCTCAGATCATGACTCTCTGATAATGAAGCTCCAAATAACGTTTAAACCTTTAATCCTCTCAACTTGAATTCCATCATATATCACGAAAATTAAAGAATTCAGACACTGGATGTTGTCAGAACTACAATTATTTCTTGAAATTATTAATACAACAGAAATCAGTAGAGTCATGGTTTGGGACTCATTAAAAGCATATTTATTTGGTAAGACCCTTAGCTGGTACAGAAACAAAGTTAGAAAGTGGGAATCTGAATCATTAGACTTGCAAACCAAAATCTAAAAGAAATCAGAATTGTCCAGAAGTCAAAAAAGAAATAGAGGAATTAAATAAAATATATAATGAAATTCTAACACACAAAACTTGTCTAGCCTTGGAAAAATTAAAAATAAACTCATTAGCCACCTCACCCAGATATCTGCATCACTTATCTACAAGAATTAAAATACAATCTAAAGCAAATAACATTAATAGTATATACCATGAAAAGAAAGGGGAAAAGTATCAGCTATAGGAGACATCCTTGAAGCATTTTGGTTCCATTATATGGAACACTTTAAAAAGAAGATTTAGATACCAACCAAATAAACTTAGATACAAACCTTATCAATATAAAAAAAAAATTCCCGCAAAAATTAAAACTAGACCTACAAAAACCAATATCCTACAAAGAAATTGTTGATAAGATAAAATAAAGTAAATCTAACAAAGCTCCAGGTATAGATGGTATAATTATGGAAATTTACAAACTCTTCCCTTCAACAGTAATCTCCCTTTTTCATAAAACTTTGCTAGAAATCCAGTCAGAAGCAAAAATACCACCCTCATAGAAATATTCTCTCATAACACCAATTCTAAAAGATAATAAACCATCAGACCTTTATTTTATTTTTTATTTTATTTATTTTACATTTGTTGACCAGGCTAGTCCAGCTGGACATATGTCCATTTTCAGTGGAGGCCCGGGGAGAAAAGCTCCACAAATTACAACAACATAAAAGGTCAAGACAAAGACAATAACAGTATAATTTGGTACATAAGAAGTTTTAACAATTATAGTACAAGCCTAAGATTATATATTTTATATTTCAGTAGGAAAAAGGAAAAATTTATCTAAGAATAGATGAATAAGAATAATACATTTGTATTAGAAATGGTATAGTACAAATCTTTATAACATATTACAAAATTAGATGCACCTAGTAATTTATGATAAGAGATACTAAGATCTCACAAAAACCTAAGAAAGAAAAACACTAGAGATCAATAGATAGAATATAGAAGAACAGCAAACAAGGATGGATTTCTAGTGTTATTTAACACATAGGTTGTGATACTATATGAAGGTGTTTGATCATTCCACAGTATATACTTATTTACATGAGAAAAAATCCTAAGGAAGGTTAAGCTCACTAAAAATTAGTGAGACAACACAAGATCATGCTCATGGGAGGCTAGGAATTGTGGGAGTCTAGTTAATAATTAGGTACTTAGTCTGGGTTAACACAGGGGCATAGCCAGTGTGATTTGAGGTAGGGTTTAAGCTTGCTTCTAAATAAGCTGACAGAGGATATTGAGGTTAGCTGGCTTGGGAGGATGTTCCAGGCTTTACCTACTGTATTGGAGAACAAGGTGTCACCAGCTAAGTTGTTGGATTTTGATATTTGTACAAGTAGGTTATTAGCTGAGCGTAAGGTCTTGAGGTTATTATAGGGGATGACTAGGGATGTAAGTATGGGTGTATTTTGAGGTAAATACAGGATCTTATGGGCTACTATTAATTGATTGAAAAGTATTAAATTTGGCAGCTCTAACCATTCTAACTGATTCAGATTGATACAGTGATGAGTTCTATAGGAGGACCCAGCTGCAAATCTGGCAATATTGTTGTAGGAGGATGTAAGTTTACTCAGATTACTTCTACATATTTTGGTATAGATAGGGAGGCATAGAGCAAGGTAGAGATGAGGTGGTACGAGCAATAGTAACCCTGGCTGGAGGTGTAAGAAAGGGTTTTATTCTATAGAGGGAACCTAGTTTCTTGTTTACTATTTTTATGGTGTTATTAATGTGAGGTTCAAAGGACAAGTTGTTATATATTAGTACCCGAGTAGTTTGGTGGTTGGTTCAGGAGATATTATAGTTCCATCATTTGAAGTAATAGTAAAGTTAAGTGGGGAGGTTCTGGTGGGGGTAAATAGTAGCATTTTTGTTTTTGGGGTTAAGGATAAGATGCCTTTGTAGGAGCCAGTTTTCAACTGTACTAAAGGTCATTTGGGTTAGTGACTGAAGTTCTGATTGAGAAGCAGCAGTGCATATGAGTGTGGAGTCGTCAGCGATTGGATACAGTCAGCTTGAGGAATTACAGAATGAAGGTCATTTGTAAAGATGGAGAAGAGTAATGGGCCTAATATAGATCCTTGTGGGACCCCTAGAGTGACTGGGACGTGGGAAGATAAAGTATTTTCCCATAGTACAGCCTGTTGCCTGTTATGTAGGTATGATTGGAACCACTGTATAGTATGGTTGTCCAATGACAGGTTTTTGAGTGTGTCTATAAGGAGGTGGTGATTCACCATGTCAAATGCTTTGGACAGGTCAATAAAAACAGCTGAGGATAGAGTATCAATATTATGATTACTGTTAATATGGTTAGTGAAGGATAAGAGAGCAGAGGTGGTGCTATGAAATGGTCTAAAGCCATGTTGACAGGGTGCTAATAAATTGTGATCATGTAGGTAGGTTAACAGTTGTATGTGTATACATTTCTCCATTATTTTTGCCAAAGGAGATAGAACAGCTATGGACCTATAATTGGACAACTCTTTGGAGTTACCGCCCTTATGCAGGGGAATTATGTGAGAGACTTTCCAGATTAGGGGAATAGATCTTTCAGAAATAGTTCTGTTAATGAGGATGGCTATGGGGTAGGCTATGACTTTAGCAGCTTTTTGCAGGTATTCTGCAGGTAATTTATCAGCAGAGAGAGTAGTGGGTTTAAGTTTCTGTATGAGGTTACAGATAAGTGAAGTGGGCACTGGCTGAAAATGAAATTGATGAGAATTATTGGTAAAGGTTGTGGCAGAGCCTGGGGTGCTAGGGGAAAGCTGGTTAGCTAGGGATTGTATGGTTTCAGTGAACAAAGTATTAAATGAGTCAGCTGTTTGGATGGGATTGTTGTGATCAGAGCCAGAGGGAGAGGGAGTACTTGAGCATCCAGGGTGTAGGAGGTTATTGATACCTCGCCAGAATTTATGGGGATTATTTTGGTTGGTTTGTTGTAGTTGGTAGTTGTAGTTTCTTTTATCGGCTAATATGGCTTTTTTTGTTTCATTTCTTAGCTGTCTGAATTGCAGGTGGTCTGAGGAGCTTTTTGTTGAGCGCCATTTGTCCCATTGTTTATTTCTTTGGAGGATTTTTTGTTTGGTCGTTTTGGTGAGCCATGGCGCCGGTTTGGTTCTAATTCTAACTTTGCGTAATGGGGCATGGCTGTCTAAAATGGTTAGAAATTTAGAGTTAAAGTATTTCACGGCATTATCTATTGGGAGGTATTTCAGGGGTTACCAGTCACAGGTGACTAGTTCAGCTTGAAAGTGAGCAGGGTTAAAATTTTTGGTAGTGCAAATAGTTCTACAGATGGTAGAGTTTAGGATGACAGTTTTTGTTCTGATTAAATAGGTAAGCAAGTGATCACTTATGTCCTCAGGGAGGGTGCCTGTTTTATAGTTTAGTTGAGGGGTATTAGTGAGTATCCAGTCAAGCGTACTAGTTTTGTTGTTAGTTTTATTGGTGTGGGTTGGGGATGTTATAGTTTGGGTAAAACCATATAAGTTGATATGGGTAGAAGGCTGCTTAGATATACAGGAGTTCCAGTTAATGTTAAAATCTCCAAGTATGATGGTTTCTTGGGGGTAGTTACTTGAGAGCCAGCTGAGGATAGCCTCTAATGTGTTGATGTTATTGCCTGGGGGAAGATAGACACATGATAGATATATGGCTTTGCTTTTGTTAAGCTGAATCTTAGTTAGAAGAATTTCTGCATTGTTGCAAAGTGGAGGTTTGGAGTCTAACAAGGTAACTTGTAATCCATTCTTATAAAGTATGGCTATGCCTCCTCCTTTTTTAGTGTTACGGTCACGTCTTATGATATTATAGCCAGGGGGTAGAACTGCACTGTCTTGTATTGATAGATTAAGCCATGTTTCAAATAGACAGAGGATGTCAAAGGAATAAACATCAATAAGGGCATGCAGGTGAGCTATTTTGTTATTGATGCTACGAATATTAAGATGAGCTATCAGGAGAGAGTTGGGGGGCTTGGTAAGTGTCTGTGTGATTGAATTTGTTGGTGTATCAGGCTGTGTAGCTGTGATAGTGGTAGGACCTGGGTTAGGGTGTATATCACCATCTAACAGGCAGTGGACATGAACTTTTAGGATGAGTTGTAGACGTTTAAAAATTAGGTTCTTATTTTTTCTAGCTAGTGGGTTACATTGAGAGATGTGATGGAGTCTAAGAACTATGGCTGCTGAGTACTTAGCTGAGCTGGGGAGGTTGCTAACACTATGAGTGGAGCTGGGGGTAAGGACAGAGGTGTGTGTGATGTGGGTATGCAGTCCTAGGAATCTATGGTGTTCATAGAGAGTAAGTAGATAGGGAATGATGAGTATAATTAGGAGTAGTAATAAAGGTAAGGGTTTACAGGATCCTTGAGCCATTTGTTTAGGTTAAGGTGGTTAAATGTAGGGATATTTGTGGATAGAGTGGTAGGGTAATGGATAAAGGTAAATGAGTGATGGTTCTTTAAGAGGGAGGAGATAGGGGTAAAGTGAGAATATAATAGAGGTAATAGTACTTTAAGGGGAGGAGTTAGGGGTTGGTCCTAATGCATAGGGGTGTGGCAGTTAGATTATAAGTTTAGGACCACTGGGGGTGGGTGGTATTTGGGGGCAGTGTAGGGGAGCGGAGTGAGCCCGCAGGGCGAATGGAGCGGGATGAGCCACAGAGGAGTTCACCCTAGGAAAACAATCAGAGGAGCAGTAAGCAAAGGTAAGTAAAGCAGCAGAAGGTAAGGTGACACAATGCCTTGATAATAGAATATGCAGAGAGGGTTGGCAGTGAAGAATATTAGAAGAAAGAAAGAATAGAGTGGGAGTATTAGCTCTTCCAGAATATTAGAGTCCAAGAGCCTGTAAGTTATTTAAAATTGGAGTCAGAGTGGTGGTCTAAAGGAAACTATTGCCCTCTAGTGGACAAAAGCTGTATAGCAGAGGCAATATATACTGAGAAAAGAGTGCAGGGCAGTAAGTATGCTATAGAGGATTGAAGAAAAAGAACAGTAAAAATACTTGTAGTCTAAGAAGGGGGAAGGGGTGACAGGTATGGGAGCAGATAGTAAAGGCTGCCGGCTGTCCTGGCTGGTGAAAGTAAACTTACAACCTAGGAAATCTCACTCTAATTGTCTTAAGACTTTGGTTTAAAGTATGTACTTTACTTATAATTAAATTCCCTTGGGGACTGTAGCAGAGGGGAGGAAAGGTTCAGTTTCTTAGTTAGGGGAAACCGCAGTGTGTTGAGGAGAATAGTTGTTTTCAGCACGCAGGGCAAGTCCTCCTTAATACTGGGAAACCAGGTTGGGCAGCTGGGAATATAAAGGGAAAAGAGAGACAGTGGTAAGACACACAGAGAGATAAAAAATAGACAGTTACACAGGCTTATTAAGTAGTAACTTCAGCATAGAACAGAGACTAACTTGCATAGTAAAACAGTCTTGACTGCACATATTACAATGTCTCTATCAGTGATAATATTCAAGCAAGACACTTATAAAAGCAATATAGTTCAGGAACAATAAAGGTTAAACTCTTCTATGACTCAGTCAAAGATTACATTCAGCAAGACACTTGTTAAAACAGCATATATCTGAAACAATAAGGTTCAACTTGTCTTATAACTCTCTATCATGTTTGCATTTATTTGTATAGATAGATATATATTTTTGTTTTAGAAAGGTAGGCTTCTAATTAGTCCTCCTTATTTCCACACATCATTGTTAATTAGGCTAGTCAGTATAAGGTGCTTGGGTAGAGGATGCTGTGATTTCTGTCGTATGTATAGTAATAGTATGCAACAGGAAATACTGCTCTATATAACTATACAGTGGCAAACAATGGCTCTTCAAATCCATACGATGGTGAAAAGCAGAAACATAAACTCTATACAGCAACCTTAGCTGTCTTTATAGGTCTGAAACAATGCTAGAATGCTTGTAGTCATTAGCGTTGTTAGCGTACAAAGAACACCATGATTCCAGTCTAATATATAAATATATTATGTAACAAGAGCGGTTTATAGTTTTAGTATTCGACAAGAGGTTAGTTCTTATAAATCATACATTGTCCAAAAACAGAGTCTATATCTCTATGTAGTGACTATAGTAGTTGTAAAAGGTCCTTTGAACTATATCATTACTGAATAATGATTACAAAATATTAATGTCAATACTAGCAAACAGAATGAAAATCCCACTTTCAAAGACAATTAATAATGATCAAACTGGATTTTTATATAACAGGCACACACATGATAATATTAAAAGGATAGTTACTCTTATAGATTATGTGAATAAAGAAGACAGAGAAACACTTGTAATCGGATTAGACATAGAAAAAGCCTTTGATTCCCTCAACTGGGAATATCTATTCAAAACTTTAGCATTATTTGAATTTCCTCCTCCCTTCATCTTATTACTAAAAACATATATATTAATAACTTAGCCTACATTAAATTAGGTCCTTTCACCTCAGAATCTATCCATATAACGAAAGGTACTAAACAAGGACGCCCCCTTTCTCCTATTTTATTTGCTTTGGCTGTAGAAATACTTGCAAAAATAATACACAATAATCCAAGAATAAAAGGAATAGAAGTCTATGACCAGTACATATCTAAAGTAATGCTTTTTGCTGATGATATTTTATTAACCCTATCAAACTCTAGAAAGTCATTAGGAGAGCTAGAAGAAGTAATGGAGAAATTTTGTAAGATTTCAGGTCTACACTTTAATAGATCAACATCAAAATTTCTATTTTTAAATAAGAAAAAAGAACTACAAGTTACAGATAAATCCATCATAGGAAAACAAGAACTTAAGTTAAATTATTTATGAATAGTGTTATGCAAAAATATAAACAAAACAATATTAATAAATTATAAAAACATTATTGAAACAATAAAAATATATATAGAAAAGTGGAACAAAATTATATTAACTTTTGAAGACAGATTGCAATTATTAAAAATGGTCTTATTGCCAAAAATACTATATGTAGCATTAGAATACAGTTAATTCCTGAGAGATGCATTCTTAAAGAAATAAACTCATGTTTAATAAAAATTTGATGGTATCCCAAAAAGAATAGAGTAGCTCTAACTTATCACATTAGACCCTGGAAACAAGGAGGATTGAACTTCCCAGAAATAGAAACCTATATAAAGGCATCTGTGCTTAAAACTACAATAGACTGGATAAACCCAAATTATTTTACCAACTGGAAAGAATTAACAACGGCTATATTAACAAATTAATTTAATCTGTTAAAAGAATTAATTTAATCTGTTAAAAGAATTAACAAAGACTATATAAACTAAATTAACAAATTAATTTAATCTGTAAAGCTATATCAACAAATTAATTTAATCTGTTAAAACTATATTAACAAATTAATTTAATCTGTTAAAACTATATTAACAAATTAATTTAATCTGTAAAAAACAAATTAATTTAATCTGTTAAAAATGTTAATAGTAGACAAATCAAACACACCCTGGTACATACTGTGCATAAGTATACAATATAATATAACACAACCTGCTAAAACAACACTGATTAATCATTACATCAATTCCTTTAGAACACTTATAAATGCAAACATAGATCTAAAACTTTGGTTTGACCTTACCACCACTAAGAACTTTCCTCACAAAATATATAGGGAAACAATAACCTCCTGGGAACAAAATGGATTCTTATGCTGGTTTCAATGTGTAAATAAATTAAATGTTTTAGATATACATAATATTCCAACACAGGATCAGTAAACTCCATAAAGCATTCACACCAAGATTTATGCAGATTACCTAATAAGTCCCTCATTTAAAGATATTCTAAACAATCTAATAAGTTTTATGTATGTATGTATATATAATGTGAAAAAGAAAATTCCATTTCAAATCTAATAGCAAATCAAATTCCCAAACCATGGTACATACTTTGCATAAACAAAATGTTACAATATTGCAACACAGGACTGGTTAACCCACAAAGCATTCTAATGTACACTCCAAGATTTGATCAGATTACTACAGAATAATTCCTCATTTGTATTCTAAATCTAATATGTTTTATGTATGAATGTATATATAATAGTTTGAAAAGAAAAATTCCATTTCAAATCTATATATATAGAGTTAATAACATATAAAAACAATTCCCAAACTATCATATTGGCAGTTCTTAACAAAAGGTTTGATCAGTACTACTAACTAACATGGTTATCAGTTAATACTACACAACTGGAAATACGATCAGTACTACTACAAATGGGTTTTATTGGATGTGTGAAAAGTCAAATAAAGCAGACTGGATTCATATTTTTATGAATGTTATAAATCATATTGGAATGGAATCAATCATTTTTACAAGCTTTATTTACTGAATCCTTTACCTTAACTAAAGTATTGATAATTCTAAATGAAGGTCCCTACCTGAATAAGACAAATATATATTTGTTATGGACAATAACCTTGGAAGAATTTCAAAGAACTATTAATCTATCCCAGGCCATTGGTAAATAATCCTTAGAAGAAAGTTATATCTTTGTTGGACACTCTGCAATAATCAGTATTGTATCTCTGATAACTCATCTGTTAATTCTATATTTAATAACATACAGTGTATATAATTGAAAGTCAGGCTATTGTAAATATTGTATATAGTTGTTTAAAATAATATTTAAAAATATTATGTAAATGTTATTTTAATTGAAAATAAAAAAAATATATTTGAGAAAAAAAAATAAACATGAAAAAGCAAAAGGGTATCTATCCACTTAAAGGAAAAGCATACCTCAAGGCTAGTCAAACAATATGACATACTTGAGCTACTCCATGTCCAACTAACCATGGCAAAAGTCCATTACCATCTTCTTGCTAGCTACAGGTCCTTCACCATGAGCCAGGAAACCCACATATCATACCTGAAGTTGCTAGAATCAGTCATCTTCCAATACCATACTCATGGATGATTTTAACTACACCTCCATTAATTGGGAGGCATACACCACCACTAACATGCAGGCCCAAAGATTTCTTGACTTTGTAAATTCAAATGTCATGGAGAAGCTAGTCTGCACTCCAACAAATATCCAAATTTCTGGTATGAGAGAGCTGCACCAACAGTTTAAATTCGGAGGTTGGAACAAGTTGATGTTAACCCTAGAGGGGGACAGTGAGAGGTCTTGTTAGAGTACAGTGAATTGCTTTGGCAATTACACTAACATGTAAGTGGCCTCCCTGGTCTTAAAGGACAAATATCCCTAGGTCCAATACTGAAACTGCATGCTGCCAAATTTTAATGCTATGAGTCATCTAGGGCCAACTCAGTTTTTGGCAGTTAACTTGTATACTGCAAGGAATAACAAATTGGATTGGATGATATATGAATAGCAGGAATTTAAATAAGCAAGGGAAATTTTAATTGCTCATTATATGGGTTGTTCTTAATTTAAATTTTCAAGTTTAGAATTCCTATTATTTAACTGATGTTATTCTACATAAGTTGTTAATGTTGTATTACTGAGGAATACTTACCACCTCTATGTATGACACACGGAAATGATGTTTGAACGGCTATATTAACAAATTAATTTAATCTGTAAAAAGAATTAACAACGGCTATATTAACAAATTAATTTAATCTGTTAAAAGAATTAACAACGGCTATATTAACAAATTAATTTAATCTGTTAAAAATGTTAATAGTAGACAAATCAAACACACCCTGGTACATACTGTGCATAAGTATACAATATAATATAACACAACCTGCTAAAACAACACTGATTAATCATTACATCAATTCCTTTAGAACACTTATAAATGCAAACATAGATCTAAAACTTTGGTTTGACCTTTTAACCCCATTTACCACCACTAAGAACTTTCCTCACAAAATATATAGGGAAACAATAACCTCCTGGGAACAAAATGGATTCTTATGCTGGTTTCAATGTGTAAATAAATTAAATGTTTTAGATATACATATGATAAAAAACTGCTTACAATATTCCAACACAGGACTGGTAAACCTTACAAAGCATTCTAATGTACACTCAAGATTTATGCAGATTAATTAATAAGTCCTCATTTAAAGATATTCTAAATCTAATAAGTTTTATGTATGAATGTATATATAATAGTTGTGAAAAGAAAAATTCCATTTCAAATCTATATAAAGAGTTAATGACATATAAAATAATTCCCAAACCATCATATTGGCAGTTCTTAGCAAAAGGTCAGTCATTGCAGTTAACAGAAGAAATTAAAACTAACATCGTACTATCAGTTAATTACACCTCTAAAACACAGTAGCAGAAAATATTTAACTGGAAATACTTACATAGAGCATTTTTAACACCAGTTAGAATTAAAAAGATCAGAACTACTACAAATGGTTTGATCAGTACTACTACAAATGGTTTGATCAGTACTACTACAAATGGGTTGATCAGTACTACTACAAATGGTTTGATCAGTACTACTACAAACGGTTTGATCAGTACTACTACACATGGTTTGATCAGCACTACTACAAATGGTTTGATCAGTACTACTACAAATGGTTTGATCAGTACTACTACAGATGGTTTGATCAGTACTACTACACATGGTTTGATCAGTACTACTACAAATGGTTTGATCAGCACTACTACAAATGGTTTGATCAGTACTACTACAAATGGTTCGATCAGTACTACTACAAATGGTTTGATCAGCACTACTACAAATGGTTTGATCAGTACTACTACAAATGGTTCGATCAGTACTACTACAAATGGTTTGAGCAGTACTACTACAAATGGTTCGATCAGTACTACTACAAATGGTTCGATCAGTACTACTACAAATGGTTTGATCAGTACTACTACAAATGGTTTGATCAGCACTACTACGAATGGTTTGATCAGTACTACTACAAATGGTTCGATCAGTACTACTACAAATGGTTTGATCAGTACTACTACAAATGGTTTGATCAGTACTACTACAAATGGTTTGAGCAGTACTACTACAAATGGTTTGATCAGTACTACTACACATGGTTTGATCAGTACTACTACAAATGGTTTGATCAGTACTACTACAAATGGTTTGATCAGCACTACTACAAATGGTTCGATCAGTACTACTACAAATGGTTCGATCAGTACTACTACAAATGGTTTGATCAGTACTACTACAAATGGGTTTTATTGGATGTGTGAAATGTAAAATAAAGCAGACTGGATTCATATTTTTTTATGAATGTAATAAATCATATTGGAATTGAATCAATCATTTTTACAAGCTTTATTTAATGAATCCTTTACCTTAACTAAAGTATTGATAATTATAAATGTAAATGAAGGTCCCTACCTGAATAAGACAAATATATATTTGTTATGGACAATACTTGCTATATCTAGGAAATGCATAACCAGAAGGTGGAATTCAAATACACCCCCAACCTTGGAAGAATTCTACACTTTACTGAAGACAACTGCATTGATGGAAATAAAAATCAAAGAACTATGAATCTATCCCAGGCCACTGGTAAATAATCCTTAGAAGAAAGTTATATCTTTGTTGGACACTCTGCAATAATCAGTATTGTATCTCTGATAACTCATCTGTTAATTCTATATTTAATAACATACAGTGTATATAATTGAACGTCAGGCTATTATAAATATTGTATATTGTTGTTTAAAATGATATTTAAAAATATTATGTAAATGTTATTTTAATTGAAAATAAAAAAATATATTTGAGAAAAAAAAAATAAACATGAAAAAGCAAAAGGTGGAGGTGTATCTATCCACTTAAAGGAAAAGCATACCTCAAGGCTAGTCAAACAATATGACATACTTGAGCTACTCCATGTCCAACTAACCATGGCAAAAGTCCATTACCATCTTCTTGCTAGCTACAGGTCCTTCACCATGAGCCAGGAAACCCACATATCATACCTGAAGTTACTAGAATCAGTCATCTTCTACCCCAATACCATACTCATGGATGATTTTAACTACACCTCCATTAATTGGGAGGCATACACCACCACTAACATGCAGGCCCAAAGATTTCTTGACTTTGTAAATTCAAATGTCATGGAGAAGCTAGTCTGCACTCCCACTAGGGGAACAAATATCCAAATTTCTGGTACTCTCAAATATGAGAGAGTGCTGCACCAACACATTGTTTAAATTCGGAGGTTGGAACAAGTTGATGTTAACCCTAGAGGGGGATAGTGAGAGGTCTTGTTAGAGTACAGTGAATTGCTTTGGCAATGTAAGTGGCCTCCCTGGTCTTAAAGGACAAATATCCCTAGGTCTAATACTGAAACTGCATGCTGCCAAATTTTAATGCTATGAGTCATCTAGGGCCAACTCAGTTTTTGGCAGTTAACTTGTATACTGCAAGGAATAACAAATTGGATTGGATGATATATGAATAGCAGGAATTTAAATAAGCAAGGGGAAATTTTTAATTGTCCATTATATGGGTTGTTCTTAATTTAAATTTTCAAGTTTAGAACTCCTGTTATTTAACTGATGTTATTCTACATAAGTTGTTAATGTTGTATTACTGAGGGATACTTACCACCTCTGTATTAGCAGTTGTGGCCTGTATGACACACAGGAAATGATGTTTGATTTAGAGACACCAATTAAAGGGCAGTAGGATGTATAAAAAAGCCATTTTGAACATTGAATTTCATTCTGATGAAGTCTGTATTGACAAAAGCGCTCAACTAAACATTTGTAATTTGTACTTATTCGGTCACTGTGTGTGGTCATTATGTTATGTGGCTTTTAGTCTTTTTTTCTAACCTCGGCTGCCAATAGTGGTTTTTAGGTTATGGTATTACTTTTATTGGTGTGTGTATCTTCATGAATTATCACAGTACACTACATGGTGAACTACAAGTTTGATTTTGTGTGTGTGTGTGTGTGTGTGTGTGTGTGTGTGTGTGTGTGTGTGTGTGTGTGTGTGTGTGTGTGTGTGTGTGTGTGTGTGTGTGTGTGTGTGTGCAAGTGTGTGTGTGTGTGTGTGTGTGTGTGTGTGTGTGTGTGTGTGTGTGTGTGTGTGTGTGTGTGTGCAAGTGTGTGTGTGTGCATGTGTGTGTGTGTGTGTGTGTGTGTGTGTGTGTGTGTGTGTGTGTGTGTGTGTGTATATATCTTCCTGAATTATCACAGTACACTAGATGGTTTACTACAAGTTTAGTGTGTGTGTGTGTGTGTGTGTGTGTGTGTGTGTGTGTGTGTGTGTGTGTGTGTGTCACACCTCTTAGCTGTACAGATTTTCGCAGAAAGTCCAGATTTGTGTCTCATATTTTTGGTCAGTTTTTCAAATAATTGTGGTTTTCTGGCAAATTAGTGGCAAATGATTAACGACTAAAGTTAGAATATAATGACAGACATTTCAGTTTCAGACTTCATACCCTTCAGAAAATTCATGCTAATGCAAAACCTGTTACTCTATCAACTTTCAAAGTTTATAAGAGCAATATTCAAAACATGTTGCTATTTTTGGGCCTTTGTCCTGCTTTTATTTATAGCTTTGTCCAGATTTCTTTCTGGAAAGAGGTTGAAATTTATGGTGTGAGTGTGTGTGTGCATGTGTGAGTGTGTGGTTGTGTGTGTGGGTATCTGTGTCTATGTGTGTTTGGGCATGTGTGCAAATGTATAAATGAGTGGTTATGTGAGTGTAAGCAGTCATCGGGGGTGTTCTTTGTGTATGAGTGGATGCGGGTATGTTTGTGGTAATATCTGGAAGTGTGTTTGCGTGAAAGTGCTGTGCCTTTACTAATACACTGCATGGACTGCTAGGGTGAAGAGTAGCATGGTCAGGTCTTACAGTTCTGTGGCTATGCCAAGTCTGTGATCAGGAATTTCTCTCTCCTGCACTAAGTGACCAACCTGCATTAGGCAATTACCATGAGTAGAACAAATGTATCTCAGTCCTAGCCACAGACTTTTATGTAAATTCACAGATCCAGTCTATGCAGCTTCTCTTGTTAGTTCTGTGTCAGATTTCTGTTCAGTAATTTACCTAAACAATTTGCACCACTATTGCCCACATATCTTCTTGCACAATAGTTTTTAAAGATTTCATAGCAAACATACTTTAAACTTGTTTAAATAATATAATTGTGGGACTACATAAAGCTACAAATACAGTTTTGATCAAAAAAGTACAATATCTCCTCTAACTTTTTGGGAGTCTCATGAGGTAAAAACCTTGGTTGACTATCGTGATATGCAAATTTACCAACAAAACTTTCGTCATTAATAATTGATCTACATTAAGAAAAAGCATATATCAATGAATCCATTGGAAGATAGGAACAATACTATGCAAGTGATCACAAGGGGCCATAAATAGACTGGCTATATACACCTTTAAACGTGCACACTTACAAATTCTTGCCACCCTTTTCTACTACCTAAGTGTCCACAAGTTCTTACCACCCTTTACTAGTACTTTATAGTGCCCACCTCCCAAATAAAGCAGGGCAATACACGATGACTCTTGTGTAAAATTCTGCCTCCCCATCTAATCATCAAGACTAGCCTTAAAGGCAGACAGAGTAGTACTTTGATTGACAGAACACACAACAGAGCCAACAGCTGGTGCAGTGGCAAAGCAGGTTCCACTCACAGCTCTTGGCACCGTTGTGTGTTTTTTAATGTGGATTTGTTTTGCTTGAGATTTTTTAGTACTTTGATTGGTCTGTAGCAGTAACTTATTTCATATGCTGGCTGGAAAAACATTGAGTTTGCTACATATCTCTCAAGTGAGTCATGTTTATTTCTCAGTGTATATTTAGGTCCCTTGTATGGATGTTTATAGATTCATTGGTTTTGTGAATAAATAGGAGATAAAATAGGATTGGGTCTTTCATGGCTGAAAATTGAGTTACAGGCCACCTTAGAGAAGCTGGTAGGTGTCTGAGGATAAGAAGAGTTGAACTAATCTATCTGGATAGTTGAAAGTTTTAAGGCCTTTATTTTTTATTTATTTATTTGTTTTTTTGTTAAAAATCACTGTGCCCTTTCCATTTGAGCAAAATGCCTGAATTTGTACACACAAAAGTATGTACTATATTCAATGATGGGTCTGGTATGGGAATGTCATATTAGTAAGGTGACTCATTTGGATTTTGAATATAAAATTAGCTGGACCAAACAGACAGATTTCCTGATTAAGCTGGAAACATCATGATCAAAAGAGAGAGAGTTGTCTACACAAGTACCCAGGTCTTTCACAACTCTACCTGTTTGAAGAGGTGTACCACTTATAAGATATGAGGCAGAAACAGCTTTTTTGAAGAATGGTACCATGCTTTACTTCAATTAGCTTGAGACCATTTCCAGTAAACCAGGTATGTGCATAATCCTACCCTTTCTGGAACAGTTTAATCTGTGGTAAGCAGATAGCGTCCAACTTGCAATCATCAGCAGACTTGGTCAACCATGCTTCAAGGATACTGGCTTGAATATTAACAAAATTAATGGAAAACAGGAGAGAGCTTAACACTGCTCCCTGCAGGCACTACTAGTTACAATTTTATGGTCAGAGAGGTTAATGGAAACTTTCACTACTTCAGATCTGTCAAATGCCAGCTTGCAAGCCTGTGGACAAACATCTAGCATTTTTCTAGTTGCATACATGATAAATCATCCTTCTTTATGCAAAAATATCAGCTGGAATTCATAAAGTTGCCTAGCATGGAAAACCATATAGAGCAGTTACCCTGAACAGAAGTACAGATAATGTACAAGTGTAGTCCCTTAGAAAGGGTTATGCATCTGTGTATTTCTGTAAGGTGGAAGCTGCAGAAGGGAAGTTGGTAACTTTATCCTGCACAGACTGAGAATCCAGGTAAGTGATATTGAAAGTGTTAGTGGGAATGGATGCCTTTTTGCCTGGTATTTGTGTGTGCTTGGATGCAGGACCAGTGCATGACTGGGTCTCTGAGCTTCTGCTCTTGAACGTTGCTTGTGACTCCTTGTACATGTCCGTGTATGGTCTCTGCATGGTATGGCCTGTAGCTTGCATCAGTAGGGAAACTGTGGCTGCAGACTATGCAACTCCTGGAAGTATTATGTGTGTGTGCATGTGTGTGTGTGTGTGTGTGTGTGTGTGTGTGTGTGTGTGTGTGTGTGTGTGTGTGTGTGTGTGTGTGTGCGTGCGTGCGTGCGTGTGTGTGTGTGTGTGTGTGTGTGTGTGTGTGCGTGACATCAGTGTTATGGGCAGAGTGGCAGGACAGAGCATAAACATGATCTTTAATGTGCCTCTGCTTTAGTTAGCCTTCCCTGTCAAATACCTTCTGAGGTAGGTACTGTATAGCATTGTCTTTTGTAGCATGGTCCAGTCCTGCGATGTAAAGACATGAAGCTGTGAGCATGACCCAGACAGCTCACATTCAATTAGTGGCACCAGGACTGGACATACCGGTTGCAGAGGATGAGTATGAATAACAGACATCAACTAGTCCATCCTAGTGGGAGAGAAATGGCCAACCTTACCACCTTACTAACACCTACTAGCGGATAGGCAAGTCAGCAGTGGAAGTAGGTAGGGTAGGCTCAGGATGTAAATAAACACATACATTGCTCGGTCATGTGTTGTGAATCTGCTGGCTGCCTTCAGGGAAAGGTTAGAACAGATGAAGCAGTGACTTCATGGGTCCAGTGACTAGTCATCTCACTAATGATCAACTCTTAACTCATTCAGGGGAATGAGTAGGCCAGCAAGGCCCCAATGTTTGAATGAATGTGCTGACGTACTCTCTTTCAGTTCAGAAATCCGGGACTGTCACCTCCATATGAAAGACACAAGTAAGGGAGCCATTGCACAGGTCCATGTAGAGGTTCTCTTAACAAGGTGCTACTTACATTCCTAAAGCTATTTAAAAATAATGTCCTATAGTAGATTATGTGATAATAGCTCATAGCTGGCCTTAGACATAGGTCAACTAGGCGACCGCCTAGAGTGCCACTCTAGCAGGTATGCTTTTCCAGTAATCTGGACGGTGTAGGTAGACCAGGATGGGGGCACCAGGTGGTGTTGGGGGGGGCACTGTGGAGATCTTTTGCCTAGGGCACCAGTTGACCATAGGCTGTCCCTGTAATAGCAGGAGGAAAAATGTGGGCAGGCTCTCTCCTAGCAGTAAACAAATACTATATCACTGTAAAATGATCTACGTGCATTAACCAAACAGTACCAAGACTTTAAGCTTAAAAAAAATAAGGCACAGTTTGGTAAGACTCTAGTTTGTCATCTTTGGCCCAGGCTAGCAGAATATCTCAGACAACACTGTCTTAGAACCATACTTCCTTTTACCTTGTCAGGTTTTTGTCTAGATGCTTTTGAGGAAAGGTCCTCTAGTATGCAAATGGAACATTCACTGTTGAAACTTTAGTTTTTTATCTCGGTCCCAAGTATGAAATCTGACAATAAAAAGTAGATATTTTCCATAGTTCTTCTTACTGGAGGTCTGACTCTTAAGAAGTCAGCAAATGTTTCTGTTTTCTGAATTATACATTTCTACACAGCTGAATTTGAAGGTTGTGCCACCATGAGGGAAGACTAATGAACAGTTCTGACATTATAGTTTCAGGTACTAAAAATGTGACGTCTCTACTTTTATATCTATACAGCTACGACTCATATGCAATCAAGTCTCGCTACCTGCAGCAAAGACAGAGAAATGACTGCTACTGCCATTTCTGTATTTTATGATAAAATATTGATATGACAACTTACTAGCTGTTCTTCAAAAGTAGCAGTTTCAGTAATGGCAGATTCCAGAGGGGAAATGTGTTTTTTACAGCAACATTTTCAGAGCTTACCATGTTAGGCTTATTGTCATTCTGTATCGCACCATAATTATAAACCACATACCTGATTGTGAGACTTACCTTTGGACGATGAATGCAAACAATGTATTTGTAGTATCTGAGTGTTCTGTATTTATTTACTTTTTTGCATCTATATGGGAACCTGTCCAATTGCTCCTTTACATGCACCAAATCAGTCCATTCTCTGGGCAGAAGACTGGCATCCTCAGGCTTCACGAAATGTATATGGCCCATTCATGCCTGACTGAGTAGCCTATCAGGCCATCAGCTGCCCACTAGCAAGAATCAGAAATTAGGGAATGGGTCAGTTCAGTGGTACTGTGGAGCCACCTACCCATCATCTATGCGATCTCCTGGCTTCTGGCAGCAATCTCAACATGACAGTACACTGCCTGCCATGGGAAATATGTCCACATACGCTAACCTTTCCAGCATGTGTACTTTCACAATGGTTGAGTGTGCTTGAGCAGCTCAAACTCTACAGTAACAGCATTCAAAGTTCCCTCTATGTGCCACCTAAGTGGCAAGCTAAAGACACTAGCCTCTTCCAAGGACAGGTGGGCAGAGAAGCCAGCATTGGCTAATCAGTGCCATCCTGTCCTGCTCTGATCCTCCAAACCATCAGCACTAATCAAACTCATGTCATCTGGGTTAGCGTTGGGCCTTTTATCGCTCTGTGGTGCAGAGCTGGGCTGATAGTATGTTAGAGTTTTAACTAGCATTTAAGAAGGGATTTTTATACACACTGCATGTCAAGTTAAACATTAGAAATATTATACTTCAAATCAAAACTTAAGTTCCTAGTCTCATCATTGCTATTCTATCTTAACTCTACTTTATCAATCATCATAACTCCCTCCCAGCCATCCTTTTCAGCACCTTTTCTTAACATCTGAAGTCTCTTTCCATACACACCATATACCATTAGCTGTATCATTCTCTATGCCTCACCCACAGCAAAAGGTTCTCTGGTTCAACTCCCAGCTGGGGTGCCTTCTGTGCAGATTCTGCATGTCTTCCCTGAGCTCAAGTGGCTTTACCCCAAGTGCTCCTATTTCCTCCCATATTCCAGGGATATACAGTAGGTGGACTGGACACTATACAGTAGGTGGACTGGGCACTATACAGTAGGTGGACTGGACACTATACATTAGGTGGACTGGGCACTATACAGTAGGTGGACTGGACACTATACAGTAGGTGGACTGGGCACTATACAGTAGGTGGACTGGGCACTATACAGTAGGTGGACTGGACACTATACAGTAGGTGGACTGGGCACTATACAGTAGGTGGACTGGATACTATACAGTAGGTGGACTGGGCACTATACAGTAGGTGGACTGGACACTATACAGTAGGCGGACTGGACACTATACAGTAGGTGGACTGGACACTATACAGTAGGTGGACTGGACACTCTTAACTGGCTGTAGAAGTGGGTGTGTGCATTTGTATGTGGTATGGAAGAACAACTGTGGCAGTTAGCCACCCTGTGCTGTGAACATTGACTCTGTTGATGAAACACACTGACCCTTTGTCCAAAAATGGGAAAAGGGGTTGTGGATTAACAGATAGATGGCTCACATGCTACATTTCACACTCGAACCTCTACTCCAGATAGATGGCTCACATACTACATTTCACACTCTAACTCTACTCCAGATAGATGGCTCACATGCTACATTTCACACTCTAACCTCTACTCCAGATAGATGGCTCACATGCTACATTTCACACTCGAACCTCTACTCCAGATAGATGGCTCACATGCTACATTTCACACTCTAACCTCTACTCCAGATGGATGGCTCACATGCTACATTTCACACTCTAACCTCTACTCCAGATAGATGGCTCACATGCTACATTTCACACTCAAACCTCTACTCCAGATAGATGGCTCACATACTACATTTCACACTCTAACCTCTACTCCAGATGGATGGCTCACATGCTACATTTCACACTCTAACCTCTACTCCAGATAGATGGCTCACATACTACATTTCACACTCTAACCTCTACTCCAGATGGATGGCTCACATGCTACATTTCACACTCGAACCTCTACTCCAGATAGATGGCTCACATACTACATTTCACACTCGAACCTCTACTCCTTTTGACAGGAGTCTTTCATGGTAGTTAATACCTTCTAACTCAAGTTTAATTGATCACACTTAGCACAGTACAAACCTGCTACTACCTCTGTCACAACATGGTGAATTGATATCATTTGTTACTACCTAGATCTCATGTCAGATTATATCTATGCTACTGATAAATTGCTGCTTTCTAAGTGTGACGTATTCACCTTCTCAAAACTTGTCATCAGAGCAATCATCTTAATTTCTGCCGACCTAATGTTCCAGTCATGTAATATCCAGCTGATCCCTGGGCCATTTTAGTTCACAGAACAACAAAAGTAAATGAATCCAGTATTACAAATAATCACAGCTCTCAACCAGTTAATGACAAATCTCAACACAATCAGGGGCAAATCAAAAAAATAGTCACAGACATTCAAAGACTTTTTTAAAATATTAGTACTATTAACTTGAAACATTCACTGAATAA
This sequence comes from Protopterus annectens, assembly GCF_019279795.1. Taxonomy (NCBI): domain Eukaryota; kingdom Metazoa; phylum Chordata; order Ceratodontiformes; family Protopteridae; genus Protopterus; species Protopterus annectens. Next base: position 806,037,033 of record NC_056749.1, on the reverse strand, counting down.
GAGAATGCGAATTAATATACATATTTGAAGTAAAAGCAGTCTATATTTCTAATTACTGACATTATTAATTCACTACCTTTTCTCCAAAAGTCACAATTTTTAGGAGGGAATAAGAGATAGGGAGAGAAAGTTTGAGTCAAAATTAGGGACAATCCCTGAGAATCACGGACAGTTGAGAGGTATGAAATGGACAACACTGGCATGAGAAGAAATTCTACATAAGTAACTAGCCAAAGTACTACACACATCAACAACAGCCCACACACAACAACTACATGTAACTGTAATAGTGCAGACTGCACAAAGCCCCTACCAAACTGGCAGATATGTACCAAAGGCCTTGCCATTGCCCATATGAATATTGGCAGTGTTGACAATATAAGGACTGAGACAGAAGCCTGACTCAGTCTGTATAACCCCCAAGTAAGGTTAGTGAGATGAGCAGTGGCTCTAATCACATATCCATACTGCTCATTGGCCTTACATGAATACAAGCATGGTTTCACAGCCAACAACAGCAGTGTTGATAGCCAGGAAACGGTGCAGAGCAGTAAGAGAATAGAAAGAGAATACATTCAAGTTTATTTGCCAGCATACTGCAGTACCACCAGTAGCAACACTGTAAAGTATGCACAGTGCAATGTACAATTAAAAAATATTTGAATAATGAAATAATGGAGGGCATTTGGTTAAACGGAAAGGGCAAATACAAGGACAGGTACATGGTCCAGAAAACGTGTGCTGATGAAAATAGGAACAGACATGAATGATAGGAATGAATAAAGAATAAAAGGGCCTGGTAAATATGCCAATGTCCCCAAAATAGGTCATGTAAATGTATGTACATTTCTAGCACAAGTCACTAGCATAACATTATGCACATATGTAGATAGCACAGTATGTACTGCTGTTTACACATCTTGAGCAAATATATTATGACATAAACAGACATTGTAGTATATATATATATATATATATATATATGTGTGTGTGTGTGTGTGTGTGTGTGTGTGTGTGTGTGTGTGAGAGATGGTCACACAAGGTTACATGTCAATGGAGGTGAATGTTTGTGATGTAAACATCACTGACATGCTCACTGGAGAGGACATTTAGCAACGACGGTGTATCAAACAGGAGGTTTGTGCATACTCTGAAGATCTGCAAAATAACTTGTTTGAATATCAGTGACATATCAGCACAACTCTCAACTAATCACGGACACATAGCAATAGACTCTTGGGCAAATATAGACAGAAACAGGCACAGTCATGGATACTTTTACAATTTTATGACAATTAATCGGTGGAACTGACAGAATATATGAGTGTAAGTTATTATACATGCATTTCAGGAATAGATATCTACAACTGTAATGATTGTCAGTATTCTATAAGTGGAATTAACCACTCTTTCCCAAAAATGTCCAATTTTTGGAGGGTTTAAGATGGACAGTGTTAATACTGGATTTGAAATCAGGGCGGGAGATGGTCACTTAATAGGTCTTCATTACTCATAAGACACTGTCACCCCTGCAAGAATCAAGCCCATGCCATCAATGTTGTCACTGAGCTGTATAGTTACTGGGTGCAACACAGACAGATGTATCACACAGTCATCTAGTAGAACACCTTGAAGGAAAGTTTGCACTGTCAAATCCTAATGGGTATACATCCCAAAGAATAGTTGTGTATGGCCTACCATATATGCTGAAATTCACTGTGCCAAATGGGATACACTTGACTAAATTATCCCTGACCAATGTAAGTATCAGCCATACAGATAACAACACATACAAACACAGCACTATTATGAGTGGATTCTCTACACACCAGTGGATATTACATGCATCTGGCACATGTCATAGCAATGGATATTGTCTGAAGCATCTGCAATTGATGTGTGAATTAAGAAGTTATCGGTTGCAATGAATGTTACAGCAGTATGTGAGACTGATGGAAATGCATCAACTATGCCCATGTGCACAGAAAGTACAGCAGTGCAAAGTCAAGTGTCAATGACTAAGGAAGCTGTCACTTTAATATTGTACACATACCAAACATATGTCAAACCTCAAGACATGTAACACATTATCACTGTCCCCCTGACACTGCCATTTAAAATGTTACACTGCCATGAAATCCTGGCATACATCCATATGTGTTTATGCAAACTATCAAGTGGTAATACTGCTGTGATGCAGTGGCATGTCCATGACTTGATAGGTTCATATTTTCATAGGAGCACATTCAAGCATAGCCAGATTTAACCCAAGTTTAATAATTTTCAATAGTTGGGCAAACAAAGTTCACAGAGATATGAGCCTATGTTATTATACTGACTGCTTCTGTCCATGAGGATCAAGGGCACCACCCTAGGAGTAAATTTATGATTATACATCCATTGATCTAAGTGGCATTTGAAGAATGTCAGGGAAGGGCTTTGCTTTATGTGAATGGGAATCTTGTACCAGAGGAGTAGCCTCTGAGAGATGTATCTATGTATTCAATATGATTAATTTATGTCAGAGGTAGGTTAAGATCCTTGGAATGAGTGACCCTCATGCAGTTTGATTTATGAGTAAGTAGCATTTCCATCAGGGCCAGATTGGACACTGACCTGTAGGCCAGACACAGATCCCCCATTCGTAGTCTGTACATGTCTTTACATGTAGAACTTGTGTTTTATAACGTCTATCTTTCTAGTGAGAAAACTCTGTATTTGCTCCAGCTGTTGTGGTACATGCCAAAGGGTGCATTGTACTCAATTATTTGTATGTTGAGGGTCAATTATTTGTATGATGAGGGCCAAGAACAATGGAATTATAACATCCTTTGATCTGGCTGCCATGCCCTTACAAAGACATGCATCTGGAGCATTTCTCCCCAGGCCTCCACTGAAAATTGGCTTCGTTCCAAGACTTTCACGGTTAACAAATGTTAAATAAATAAAATAAAATAAAAAAAAATAAAAATAAAATTATGAGTTGTGCCACACAGAAGGACTTTCTCACCACTGTGGACACAGGGTGGTTGAAGTTCAGATAAGTATAAATCTGAGTGCCCAGATCATTTACCACTGGGTCTAGTCTTAGGGAGGTGTTGTCTATACTGTAGTTAGGTGGGGTAATTGCATTCCATAAGGGAATAATTATGAATTTTTATTTTTGCATTTAGTTTCTCTGCATGGCTCTGGCAACAATCATCTGTGTGCGTTAATCCTTTCTGCAGTATATCCAGTTCATTGAAGTATTCAATGATTGTCCCCAATTTGCAGTCATCCGCAAACTTGGTCAGATAAAGACTGCTACATTTGCATTAACTTCTGAAAAATAAATACTGAGAAGGAAAAGGCCTAGTACAGACGCCTGTGGTATGCCCTTGTAAATGTCCTCTTGCTAGAGGTGAATTCACATTCTTTGACAATATGTGTCCTTCTGGTGAGCCATTTGGCTACCCACCTGGTAATGTAGAGGTTTATGTCCAATTGAGAACGTTTTGCTATGATACCTAAGTGGGGAATCATGTCAAATGCCTTGGCCAAGTCAATTCAGGCAGGATGCACAGTCCTTCCCTCATCCATGATCTTGGTGACCTTCTCAAAGACCTTGGGAGATTACGTATGTCCTTATTTTTTTTTTTTTGCAGTTCATATGCATCCTTTTTTTTTTCAATAATATTTCTTTATTGTTTTTCTTTTTCATAATACATCGCTTCACAAGAATAATCACAGGTAAAATATAGATGGTATAACATCAATATACTTAAAACATATTTACACTATTTATATGAATGCTTTCATACATTATTGATATACAGATAGGTAACACATTATTTCTTCCAGGTGATTACCCTCCTTTAAGTATACTGCTAGATATTGTTGTGCATCTTATTGTGAATGTTATCAATGTACTCCAACTTCAATGATTTATGCAAGTATAATATTGAAAATTTGTTCCCACAATTTCAAACTATTATGCTTTTGGTTATGTTTGTTTAATATGTATTTGTGGGCTAATATATGTCTTATCGCTAAGGTCCTAAAGTTGTTCCAGTTAGCCAGTTGGTTGCTATGTAAAGCTTCATTAATAGGAAAATATTAATAAGAGTGCTTGTTTGGTTTTTAGATAGATTGCTTGGTGATATATGCAAAATCGTGAATTCCCAAGTGAGCGTTGATGTCTGATATCCCATTTTTTCTAGTTGTATTTTCAGTGAGTTCCGTAATTTGAAAACACATTTACTGCTCCAGAACATGTGCATAAGGTCAGCAGTTTCGTCTTTACAATGCGGGCAAGTTTGAGAGTTTCTAGGGTTAATTTTATGCAGTCTAAGGCGCGTGTAATACGTATTATTGTAAATCATGATTTGAATAAATGCTAGTTTTTGCAGTGATATAGATTTTATGGTTAAGTTGATTGCTTGCATTATTCTATGGTTCTCTATCGATGGTATTTTAGCTTTCCAATAGTTAGATATGAGTATATGTTCTTGGAATTTCAGGTCTTTTATTAATTTGTATGAGCATGTTATATATTTACTTCTTTGTAGAAGTGTTTGCCATAGTAAGTTACATTCCCTTAGGTCTTCTTTATTTATGGTGCTATCATGAAAGTAACTTATACATATTTCCTTAATCTGTCTCAATATCACCAGGTAAGCTTTAGGAAGGCCCAATTGGATTCTTATTTCATGAGCTGTACAGTCTAAATATGGATATATATCTTGTAGTGTTATATCAATTATAAGTGGAAATCTTTTCAGATCTATTAGCTGGTTATTGAATTTCAAGTTAGGGTTTTTGTGAATAGGTTGTAGAACCATCATAGGTTGAAGAAGATCCATTGCCTTAAAAAGATTCTGTGTTAGTGTTATGGAGTTTTTAAGGGGGTCCATTAAGTTATATGCTTTAATATTTTTGCTATTTAAGAAAGGTAGTGATTTGGGATTTATATTTAGACTTTGAGTATGGTTAAAGCCTAGTTTTACCCAATGTGGGGACCACCTATTCTCTAATGTATTATAGTTTGCAATTCTTAAAGTTCTATTTGCGTTTATAATTAGGTAGTGATATTCAAAATTTGGAAGATCTAATCCACCTTTGTTTTTTGGTGTCATCAGTTTGTCGTATGAGATTCTACATTTTTTAGGTTCCCATATAAATTTAGCAAATTCAGTGTGTATTTGCTTAAAGAATTTCTTATGTATTGAAAGCTGGGAAGACATAAAGATGTATAATAGTCTGGGCAAAATGTTCATTTTGATAATTGAGACTTTTGCTAACAGTGCTAATTTCAGATTTTTCCATCTTTTTAGATCAAGTAAGATGTGATCCCACTTTTGTTTAATATTATTAAGATAAAAATTGTTATTATCTGTAGAGAATATAACTCCCAAATATTTAATTTTTTTCTTCAGATTTTACTTGACCTATCAGAGGTAGAAGTGAAAAAGGTTTTGGAGTTTTTAGCGGAAATATGCTGTTTTTTTTAAGGTTTATTTTATAGTTTGATATTGAAGTGAAGTATTCAATAGCAGATAGTATTTTCTCGGTGTCGGTGATTGGTGTTGTACAATATATGTTAAGATCATCAGCAAAGGCTGACAGGGAAATTTTTGTGTTATATATTATTGGAGCATTATGATACATATTTTGTTTGATATTTAAGAATAGGGGTTCTAAATAAAGGTTGAACAATAGGGGAGATAAAGAACAACCTTGTCGAGTACCATTTCTGATTTGAATTCTATTAGACCACCGTTTATTTATATATAATGTTGTATAAGGATTCTTGTATAGTGTTTGTAGGGTTAGGATAAATTCTTGGGGTATATTAAAGTAGGGTAAGATTTGGAATAGGAATTTTGTGTAAACTCTGTCAAAGGCCTTATGAGCATCTATAATGAGTGTGTAAATGTTTAGGTTATTTTGAATAGCATAAGAAATTAGCGTGTGCATTGTTAGTGTATTGCCACTGGTTTGCCTAGATGTTAAGAAACCAGATTGTTCACTCAAAATGATTATGTCCGTTATTTTTTTCAATCTATTGGCCAGAATAGATGTAAGAATTTTGGTGTCAATATTGAGTAATGATATGGGTCTGTAGTTGTCTGGATTCTGTGGATCAGCTTTTTCTTTAGGTATGAAAATAGTTTTGGAAGCATTAAAGTGTATATCATTAATTTTATTGTTTATAATATAGTTTAGTGTGTGAGTTAAAATTTGTGCAACGATACTGTAAAATGTTTTATAAAACTATGCTGTAAGGCCATCAGGGCCGGGAGATTTATGAGGTTTTAACTTTTTAATTGTTGTTACTATTTCATCAAAGGTTATTGGTTTTATCAATTCTTTTTGCTGTTTCTCATCAATTTTCGGAAAATTAAGTTTTTGTAGGAAGTCTCTACTTTTTTCATCCATGAGTAGATGTTTTTGTTCTCCATAAATTTGTGAGTATATAGCTTCAAAAGTGTTAATAATACCCTCAGCTTTTGTGTAGCTTTTATTCTTATAGATTATTTCAGAGATTTGAGAGGGTGTTTTAGACTGATTAATAATCCTTGCTAGAGCTCGTGATGGTGTTTGTATATGGTTGGCATATTTTGCAAGTAATTAAGTTTCTTGAAATTATATATTATTGTTGTGAATCAAGAAAAGGTCTTTCTGACATTTCAATAGTTCTGTTTCAGTTTGGGTGTTGTAGTTTTTGATTAAATCCTGTTCTAATGATTTACTTTTAGCCTCCAGTTGCTGTTCTTCTTTGATTTGTATTCTCTTATAATAAGAAGCTTTTTGAAGAAAAATACCTCTTATCTGAGCTTTAGTTGTCACCCATTCAATGTCAGGAGGGTGTTTTTGTTTTGCTAAATTGACTAGGGACATTTTAAGGATATCTTGGACTTCTTGAATTATTTCCTTTTTGTTTAAAAGATTGGGGTTTAGCGAACAATTATAGCCCCTCTGTGGTGAATTATTTTTGGTGGTCTTAGTAATATTCAAGGTAATTTTAGAGTGATCAGATAGGAAACGGGTATGTACGAATATTCTGGGGTCAAGGTTAATCAGCATTTCTGATATTAGGAAAAAGTCAATTGACCACATTTTATGACAATTGGAGTAAAATGTAAAGTTATTTGGATTATTTGGGTTGCTACCATATTTGAAAGGATCATATAGATTAAAGTCATATTTAAGTTCATTTAATGTTAACATTGCTTGTTTGTTGTATGATGTTTGTGGGCTAGATTTATCTTTTTTTGGGTTTTGGTATGTATTCCAGTCACCCCCTATGATCATGTAATGGTTTTTGTATTGATTTAAGATAGGGTACAATGAAGCGAAGAAAGAGTGCTGATTGTTACAGGGTGCATATAAATTAAGAAGTAGAATGGGCCTATTATAAGCAGGAGTTGACAGGATTACATAGCACCATCTACATTCTTTGTCTGTTTTGGTTCCTATAATTTTATCTTGGCACTGATCTTTAATGATTATGGCCACTCCTGCACTATTTATTTTGCCCTCAGTAGCTATGACTTCTCTTATCCATTTTTTCTTTTTTATTTCTGACCATTGCTCAATAGTTAGGTGTGTTTCTTGAATTAGTATGCAACTTACCCTCGCCTTCAAAGCTAGATGGAAAAACAGTGTCCTTTTTTTAATGTTTTGGAGCCCTTTAATGTTCCATTAATCTATTTCCCACATTTATGAAGCTTTTCTTTTGTGTAAGTAGTCTTGAAATTTTGTGACCTATGTCCTTATTGATAAGGGTCATGATGAATATTTCCATGACCTTGCTGATCAGGCTATTCAGGCTTAATGTGTTGATATTTCTGTGTATGTTGATGGTTCCCCCTTGTCTAGAGGGATGACGGCTGTTGTCCACCATTCTGCTGAAACATAGCCTGTCTGGAGGATCCAAGTGAGTCTGTTAGGTCAGGTTTGAAGTTATTTTAAAGGCAACTTTGGATGTTGTCAGGGTTCTCAGATGTCATGTTTGTAGCTTTAGAGTGGACAGAGATTAAGTGTTCTCTTGCGGTAATAGGTTGAGAAATGGTGGGGGGTATATTTTGGATGATGACCGGTGGGGAGAGTGGATTGAAGTTTAATCCAAATCTGTCAGCTAGCAGGTTGTCTATTTCCTCTAGTTGAGTATAGGTGGTGTCACTACTATCCACAAACAGCTCTGCATAGCTAGGTATTCCCCTTAAGATTTCAGATGCAGTCACAAAATGCTTTGTGACATCACCTCCAAATACAGCACTGGTTATGAATCACATGCAACACAGTGGAACTGTTAACACAGTCACACAACTCAGCCTATTCCATGTCATTATATTGTTTGTACATCATGCCTATATGTTTATCAGTAGAAGTGTGGGGGTGAGGGCCCTGACACCATATATGGACACATGACAACTGAGGAGGATGCAGTTCATGCAGAACAGTTAATGATACACATGCTGACAGTCCCACAGTGCTGTATTGGAACACCTGACTAATCCTTTTGAATAGCAGCACAATTGTGCATCAATGAATTCCCCAAGGTTACAAGTGAATCTCAACATGCCACATTTTTATATATATAACAGCATTACAACGTGTGGATGAACTCAGGTGTATGTGCCCATGTAATCAGTAAGACATAATATTGCTGTATGTCAGGTAACATTTCTAGATGCTAGGTATGCACATGCACATCTGTGCCATACTGCAGCTGTCTCTATGATGGTTGTATGCCAACTGGGTAGAATGTTGATATGCTCCACTACAAGAACAAATGCCTTAGTAAGGCTGCGATATACAGTGCATCATCCCATGTTCCCAGCCCTCAGAAGTCATATAGCTGCATGGAAGGAACACATAACCAAATGGCAGCAGTATGCATCAATACTGAAAACCAAATCCCAGGTTGGAATAGACTGTTGTAGGGATACAGTACATCCACATCTCAACATTTCAAATGGGGATGACAACAACGTTGGTATGTGCAATCTTCAGAGGGTCATAAGGCTTTACTAGGCTAATGGTCTAGTGCACATTAAATTCTAGCAATTATTATACAATTTAAACCAAAATTGTGATATCTATGTGATGGAAGATAGAAGGTGTATGTGCATATGTGCTTGATTTTATTACAGACTGGCTCTGTCTATTTGTGAAGGCACCACCCATGACAGAATTAGCAACCACACCTCCAGTGGTCTGGAGATGGATTGCACAGGATAATGTAAGAGCTCTGTTTCACAATGTTTGTAAGCATCTTTGAAATGATGGCATATTTGGTGTTGCATAGAAAGGATGTTAGGATGTTATCTGTACAGTAGGAAGAGGGGAGGTTAGATTCATGGGATTATGTAAAATGTTCTGAGTGGGAGTCAAATGAAAAGTGATTCAACACATCATACATTAACCATAATATACCACCAAACACACAAGTTGACTGATGTCAGACTTGAACACAACACCTGTGTAGGTATGCAGGCTGGATTCTATACAGTGTAAGACTAGCACCACCACAGATGTCTGACTTTAACAATGTCAGAGGGGATTTTAAAGAGGATGACATCATCATTGTCGGCTGAGAAGAAGATATTTTGAAGGAGTGTCTAATATAGATATGGACTCACATCTTCTTCTTCTTTCTTCTTCTTCTTCTTTTTCTCCTTTTGTCTGCTGCTGTTAGGGGTTGCCACAGTGGATCATTGGAAAACAGAACAAATGGCAGTAGAGTTTTATGGTGTTAAGTTGCCAGCCTGGCTCCCCACCTTCCTCAGGAGGCACACACATGCACACACTCACACCTAGGGCCAATTCAGAATGTCTAATCCACCTGCAGCATGTCTTGGGAGTGTGGGAGGAAACTGGAGCACCCCGAGGAAACCTACATGAACACAGGGAAGACATGCAGACTCTGCACAGAGGACATCCCAGCTAAGAATCAAACTGGACAACCTCTTGCTTTGACTATGTGGGCTGTGATCCTGATGCAAAATTCTCTCCATACTAATAGTTGAATGAACACACACAATCAAAGTGACTGCTATGGGATTAGCACCCCTACCTATCTAGTTACACAAGATAAAGAACAGACTTTTTAATGCTAGCTCTATTACAGATATCTGAGTTATATATTGTCAGAGTGCACTTAATAGGGGATGACATCATCAGTGTAGGCTGAGAAGGTGATGTTGGGAGGATTGCGTGACACAGATGTGGACTCACATCCTAGTATAAAATGGTCTCCAGACTGATAGTTGAATGACACACATTCAAGTTGATTGCTGTGAGATTAAAACCACTACTTATCTATTTACGTAAACTAGAAAACACAGTACTTAACACTAGTGCCATGGCACAAGTCTGAGTTTAATTGAGTCAGAGTACACTTTATATGGGGTGACAGCATCAGTGTATGTTGAGAAGAAGATGTTGGGAGGATTGTGTAACATAGATGAGGACTCACTGTGTGTACGGTGTGCCAGGGAGAGATAGTACCTCTGATGGGTGAACATGTTATGTTCTTTAGAGTAGTTCATCCACCTTGGTCCTCACCTGACACTCAGCTCTCACCTGCAGCTCCTTGTAGCTGTCTGCATGTAACAGTGGCCACACCTCAGGCAATGGCTTTGACTGGCCAGCAAAACCAAGTGAGGGTAGCCAATTGGCTTGCAAGCCTCGGTGAGTCAGAGCTTGTCTATCTATGCATGCAAAGACTGGATCTGGTGGACTGCATGGAGGAAATCACCAGACCGATTCAACGGGCAGGAAAGCAGACTCAGCAAAGTGATGTGGAGTGCAAACAGGGCACAGTGAGACACATTAGGATACTGCTGGCCACCCACTGCATCCCAACCCATCCCCATTCATCTTGACTATGTCCTGCCACTGGGTCAAGATAGGCTGGGATGAGAGAGTGAGACTGACAATCTGCTTAACTCTCTCTCTCACTATAATCCAATTCACGAGCAAGTCAAGACATCACCCCCCAAGTCCTGTGGAGATAGGCGAATGATGAAGCAGCATCTGCGGATACATTGGAAGCTGTAGCCACAACCTCACACACAGGTGGCCCAAGACAATGGGTTGCTCTCTACTGCACCAAAGCAGCAGTGGAGTTCGGCAGCCCCCTGGGTATCTGAGCAGCTCTATTTAGGATCACCCTGCTCACCTCTATGGTCTACAAAAGGTGCCCTAAACATAGCCTGCTTCATTCTACCCCTGGCCTGCTTTCCATGGCAGGCGGGGATCCAAACCACATGGTCGAATCACAAAAAAAAAAAAAAAAAAAAAAATTGATGACTTCGCTCACCATTGGCACATGGAATGTGTGTACGCTCATGGATAGCTCCAAAACAGACAAACCTGAGAGATGGATAGCACTTGTCACAAGAGAACTCGGCAGGTACAACATCCAGATAGCAGACCTCGGTGAGACCAAGTTCACAGACGAAAGCCAGCTGACAGAAGTTAAAGCCAGTTATACTTTTTTCTGGAGTGGCCACAGCAGCGATGAACATAATGAAACAGGAGTGGGTTTCGCCATCAGATCTAATTTGGTCAGCAAATTAGCCAGCCTCTCATAAGTATTCAATGACCGACTCATGTTTCTGCGCCCCCCCCCAAAGGAAAGCACCAGCCACCTTCATCAGTGTATATGCCCCCACCATAAAAAATCCAGAGGAAATTAAAGACAAGTTTTATGAAGACCTGGAGTCCCTCATAGCATCTGTGCCCAAGGTGGATAAGCTTGTCATCTTAGGTGACTTCAGTGCCAGAGTTGGTACAGACTACCAGATATGGGAGGGTGTCACTGGGAGGAATGGAGTCAGTAAAAGCAACAACAGTGGTCATCTACTTCTGAAGACTTGCGTAGCCCATGACCTGTTGATCACAAACACAGTCTTCTGCTTACCAAACCATAGCAAGATGTTCTGGATGCATACACGAAGCAAGCACTGGCATCTCATTGATTATGTCATAATAAGGGGAAGGGACAGGTAGGATGTTAGAGTGACTAAGGCCATGCGTGGCACAGACTGCTGGGCAAACCACAGACTCATCCTCTCAAAAGTCAACATGCACATTCAGCTTAGGCGGCGCCCGCAGGGGAAAAAGGCCAATAGGCACCTGAATGTCAGCATGTTAGAATGCCACTCTGTGTGCCAGAACCTCAGTGAATACCTTGACAGTAAGCTTGACCAACTCAGCTTTGGCAACAATGGTGCAGAAGAGGACTGGGCAGCCTTTAGGGATGTAGTCTACAACACTGTTCTTGCTCATTTGGACTTGAACACATGCACCACCAGGACTGGTTTGATGATAATGATGAAGACATTCAGAAGCTGCTGAATAAGAAGCATGAAGCCTTCAGATCCCTCCAGTAAGACACTATGTCTGTCTCCAAGAAAGCAGCCTACAACTCCATCAAAAGTGTGGTGCAAGCAAAGTTCACAGATGCAAGACTCCTGGCTCAGCAGAAAGGCAGATGAGATCCAGAAGTACGCTGATAGCAACAACTCCAAGCATTTCTATGATGCCCTGAAGACAATCTATGGGCCACAGTCCTCTGGAACATTACCCCTGCTCAGTGCAGATGGGTCCACCCTGCTCACTGACAAGAAAGCCATCTTGGAGAGAAAGGCTGAGCACTTCAACAATATCCTGAATAGCCCTTCTTCTATCAATGCCAAAGCCATTGACCACATGCAACAAATTGCCATTAAAACCTCCCTGGCAGAACCTCCAAAGGACTCAGAGGTTAAAAAAGCAATTAAGCTTCTCCAATTGTAAAGCACCAGGCTCTGACTCCATTCCAGCCAAAATCTACAAGACAGTGGGACCAGTCTTGTTACAGAAGCCCAATGAGCTCTTCCAGACCATGTGGCAACAGGAAGTTATCCCTCAGGAGCTAAAATATGCCTCCATCATCCATCTCTACAAGAGAAAGGGAAACAGGCAGTCTTGTGACAACCACAGAGGAATCTCTCTCCTGGTCATTGCTGGTAAAATCCTTGCCAGAGTCCTCCTCAACTGCCTCATTCAACACATGGAAGATTGACACCTGCCAGACAGTCAGTACAGCTTTAGAGAGGGCTGGACATGATATTTTCAGCATAGATCAGATACAGGACTGATGGCAGCTTCTTCAACCTGCAGAGGCTACAGGCCAAGATGAAGGTTGAAGAGGACTTTGTGCATGATTTTCTGTTTGCAGATGACAGCGCACTCAATGCTGCCACAGAGGCCCAGATGCAGCAGAGTATGAACTGCTTTTCCACTGCCTGCAGAAACTTCGGCCTCACAATTAATACCAAGAAGACTGAGGTTTTGCATCAGCCCACACTGCAGAAGATGTATGCAGAACCAACTATCACCACTGAAGGTGAGATCCTGAAGGCTGTTGACAAGTTTGCATATCTCAGCAGCGCACTTTCCACATTTGTGAACATTGACAATGAGGTAGACACACACATCGCCAAAGCAAGCTCCACATTTGGATGGCAGCGGGAGTCAGTGTGGGAGAGGAGAGGCTTCAGACTGTCTACAAAGCTGAAGGTGTACAAGGCAGTTGTACTGTCCACACAACTGTATGCCTGTGAGACATGGACTGTTGTATAAGTGTCATGCCAAAAAGCTGAATTGATTCCATATGAACTGCTTAAGAAGACTGCTGAAAATTACCTGGCATGACAAAGTTCCAGACACAGTTGTCCTCTCTCAAGCTGGACTGCTAAGTATCTACACCCTGCTGAGGAGAGCTCAAGTCAGGTAGGAAGGCCACCTTGTACATATGCCAGACACATGCCTCCCCAAGAGACTGTTTTAAGGCGAATTTGCAGGAGGCAAATGCACACAAGGTGGACAGAGAAAGCACTTCAAAGACACACTTAAAGTCTCTCTGAAGAGCTTTGGCATTGACCCAGATTCCTGAGAAACTCTAGCTCAAGACTACCCCACCTGATGAAGCTGCATCAGCAAAGGTGCAACCTCCTATGAGCAGAACAGGACTGCAGAGGCACAGAGGACATGTAAGCTGCATAAATCCACAGCCAACTCATTGCCAACCAACCCAAATGACCACTTGTGCCCAACTTGCAGCAGAGCTTTCCGAGCCCGCATCAGACTGATCAGCCACAGCTGAACACACCATACTCAGTCAACCTCCTTGACATGATGTCCTCGGTCATCATCGACAATGATGGATGAACAACACAACATATGCTGAAAAGAAAATGTTGGGAGGATTGTGTGACATAGATGAGGACTCACTGTGTAAAAATGCCTTTAAACTGATAGTTGAATTATCAGACACACACACACACACACACACACACACACACACACACACACACACACACACACACAAACAAGTTGACTGCTGTGAGATTAGAACCCCTTCCTATCTAGTCAAGATCTTCTGACTATACACACCCAGACACTCACACATACAGACACACACGCACACACACACACACACACACACACACACACACACACACACACACACACACACACACACACACACACACACACAAGTTGACTGTTCTGCAATTCAGTCTCCATATAACTAGTTACACAAGCTGGAGAACACAGTAATTAACACTCACACCATCACAGATATAATTTTATCAGTGTCACAGTGTTCTTTATAGAGGATATCATCATAATGTCACAGGTAGCATATACTGTTAAGAGACTTGTGAGCAAAGGCTGGACTTGGGCTATAAATTCGTGATTGCAATTTGCAAAAATACATTTAAATACATTCTGGTAACCTATTTAAAAGAAGTTGTCATGAATGCATCTTGTAGAACTGAGCCACACATGTACATGTTTCTCAAAATATTGTTTAGATAACACCGTCACAGACACACACACATACTCTCACACACACACACACACACACACACACACACACACACACACACACACACACACACACACACACACATACACACACACACACACACACACACACACACACACACACACACACACTTTGGGAATACCAGTACTGCAAGGGTGGAAGCATTTGTTTTCATATTCACATGTCCACATTAATAGAATTTACTGACAATATCAATGCGATATGATGATGGATGACCAAGGTCAAGTGTCAGTACAAACGCATACCAATGGTAACAATGCAGTTATGGTCAGTATTTCTGTAGTCTACTTGACAATGGCCCAAGTACAGATACATCATTTGTAAGTGCATTGCTGTAGGACACACATGAATATCAGAAAGTATGTTTTCAGTTGTGTTTATGAATGCCTTTCCACATAATAGGAAGTAAGAGCCCAGTTACCAAAGTAAGCCACGATAAACACTTCTTTACATAGTGCATCACAGGGAAACTGATTTGCAAGAATGATGGCAAAGAGTTAGCTCATGTGTGATTTGCATTTCATGAATTAAACTTGAACTTGTGAAGTAGTTTGCAAGATATGTTATGGGAGAAATTTCTGACAGAGATGGTGATGTTCATAATGTAGTTTATATCTGAAGTATTGAGGCCAATGTTTTATTATGTTAATAAGTGTTGCCAACCAATACCTTCCCAGTTTGTGTGATATAAAGTGTTGAGCAAAGCTGGATCCATGCTTAAGGTAAAAAGGGTAAGATGTAATTTACTTTACTTTCTTTCCTGAGAACAGGCTCAGTGGTGACAGGTGGCTGTATGCACTCTGGACAGTACTGAATGCAGAAAATATATCTGCAGTGTAGTTTTCTCTGTGGCATAATATGAAACAGCAGGGTGCTCCTGGTCAAAGAATCAGTGAGCCAGGGTTCAAATCCAGATTACGTTTTTTTAATTACAAATGGTGTTAGGATGGCATTAACTAAGTAAATGTGATCAGGACTGCAAATTTAACTATCAATGGCTATACTAAATTGGTTAGGAGAGGGACAACACACTGAAGCAGAACAATGTAGGATAAATATGTTATAGTTGTGGGATGTATGTCACCTCAAATACCCTTTTTTTGGCTATTATTCAAAATATCTCCTTTACTACTCATAACTGTGGCACATGTTAAGATGAAGGTGATTAAACTTATCATACACATATAACATCACAGTAAGAAATGACATGAGATGTACCTGGAATCAAACTCCTGATGCTATGGGCAAAAAAAATCTTCAGTCAAGTGATTAATGTCAGCACTTCTCATAAGAAGTTTCTTTCGTCATATTTAGCAGTCTAAAGAATTGTAAGAGAAACAGTTTCAAAGTGGTACCTTTACACTACTTTAACTCTGTACAGCTACTTTAAGCAACATTGCGCAGAGATAACTGGTCTAGTGTAGCTTATGGCAAAAATTCAGCAGGTTTTGACAAAGGATGTATAGAGCCATTCACAGCCACTCAGCATTGGTGCTCGATGCCAAACTCAATGAGAATACAGAGGACAAAAAGTGAAGGCTTTTGTCATGGGCCTCTGGCCATGTGTGCGTGGTATGTGATTTTATTTTTTTTACCAGATTTAAGATATGAAATTCGGATTGATAGGAAAGTGATGAAATAGTGGGCAAGCAAAGGTAAGAACAAAGGGGAAGCAATAAAGGAATTTGCAGAAGGGAATTAGCAAAGATGCATAGATATCCACTTCTTCAACACAGTAACCAATAACACAAACAGCATTTGAATTAAAACAATAAAAAGTAAAAATGCTGAACCAGCTGTTTAAACAAATCTATAATCCACAGTTTGAGCACCTTCATTTCTTTTAGTAGCAGAACTTCATCAGAAACATGGCAGCCATGTTGTTACAAGGTTTAAATAGCCTCAAAGGCACCAAAACTCTAAGCATGTAAGTGTACACACACACACACACACACACACACACACACACACACACACACACACACACACACACACACACACACATACAGATATACACACACACACACACACACACACACACACACACACACACACACACACACACACACACACACACACACACACACACACTCAAAAAAAACTTGCAAACTTTTAAAAGAATTATACATACCAAAAACATCACAATAAAAATCCTAACATTAAAAGGGCTAAGCAATACATTTAATAAGTATCAAGATGTTAAAATATTGCTACAGATATTAGAAAATGTAGCAAATTTGATCAGATGAAATAATGTCAGATAATGTCATTATACTTTGATTTTTAACATCTGCTTAATGGGAACACCATCACTAATGCCTGGTGGGTTACAGGCATCAAGTAACAGTTGTCAGAACACTTCTCTTTGTTCAAGAATTACTTCCCAGTCACCACTCTATTACTAGGTGTATTGTTTTTAAGAATACGAAATACAAACTTTTTAAAATCATGACATATAACTGAGTGTTTATATAAGGCATTAGCTACAAGCCCTTTATAGATCACATAGTTGTGTTGGTAAATTCTATTCTGCAAAGGTCCTGCTGTCTTGCTGATGTAAAATGCTGGGCAAAAGGAACAAAAAGCCATGTATACTACCCATTAGTAGTACAATTATAGTGTTCCTTTACTGAAGGCAATCTGGGCCAGCCAGACACTGAGAAATATGTCCCCTGTAAAACATATCTACATTGTTTACATGTCCCACAACATTTCATGTTCCAATTCTTATTTGATACATTTTGTATGTTACGATTTTTTTCCTAAAATGGCCTCTAAATTATTACTGTTCTTGTACACAAATTTTCACTGGTGTCCAACTGGTTGAAAAGCCCAAAAGCACCAAATACTGTCTTCCAGTGATATTCAATAAGTTTTTTAAATGAGAAATTTTAGAGTTATATTGAATAACAAAAACCTGAGTTGAATCAGCACTCTTAGTATGCCTGTTAACAGTCAAATCCTTGAGACAACTCAGCAAAGCATCATATTTTTATGTCTAACTTCAACAATCCATTTTTTGAGATCCCCCCAACAATGACAAGGGGTACACATGATCAATGAACAAAGTGCAGAGTTTTTCAATCTCTTCTTTAAATACAAAATTGTCTGAAATTAACCTACTGAGTCTAATAACCTATCCTTTAACAATATTTCTTTTTGCCACCAAAGCTGCTGACTGGTAAAATGTAAAAAGGCATTTGAATTTTTTTTTTCCTAAAAACTAAATTTTTATATAGAGGAATGTCTAGATAGTTTATTAAACTATCGATGGTCTGCTAGGAAAAGTACAAGAAATCAGTAGAGCAATTCAAAAAGTCAATAAATTCTTGAAGCTTGGTAAGGTTTCTTTTCCACAGAATAAATATATCATCCAGGTACCTCTTATAACCTTTGGCCTTAGAAAAGAGGGATGAAATGAATATTATCTTAGTTTCCCAATACCATAAAACCATGTTCGCAAAAACAGGAGCCGAGGCTGCCCCCATCAAAACACCCCTGTGCTGCATATTATATTCCCCTCAAAAAATATAAAGTTGTTTTTAAGCACCAGTTCCATACATTGAAAAATTAAACTAATCTCAGTCTGGTCGAGGTAGGTACCAGTAGCCATGACACCCAGGAAGTATTCCAGACCTTCGCTATGTAGGATGACAGAGAACAAATATTTAATATCAGTTGTCACAAACAAGGCATCAGGTGAAAATTTCAAATCTGCAATAGACTGATGAAATTACCAAGAGTCTTTTAGTAAATGTTTTTTTACCTGCTGAAAAAGCTTTTAACTTAAAATCAAACATTTTAGGCAGTAGTTCAGTCTTTGACCCTGCTGAAGCTACAATGGTTCTGAGTAGGGGTTGACCACAGACTTGTGAATCTTAGGGATTCTGAATATCCCCAAAAACCAAGGATGCTTGATCTCTAGACATTTTTCATCTTAGGAGGTATATTAAAAGTAGTATATAAATCCTGCAATGCATAGCCTATGCCTCAATAGGCTATGTTAATCTCATTTTCTTCTACAAAGAAATTACCATTATTTGAAAACTCAAGCATCTTAAATGAATACAAGTGGTAGTTCATAATGACAACAACCCACCCTTATCTGGCTTCATTACATGTAAACTTTTATAACTTGAACAAAAGTTCTCTTTTATCAGGACTTAAGTTGTAAAAATGTTTCTCTTCTTGTGGCCCCATTCCCTGATACTGTTTTCACATAACTGTTCACAAAGCCCAGTAGGCAGTTCTAAAGGTGGGTTAAGAATGCCACTTCTCCCCAATTCATTGTTAGTACCATAGTCATTGTTAGATGGCATTAAGCATTTCAAGTTCAGTTTTCTAGTGTACAATTTTAATTCAATCAGGGTGTCCACTACACTGGGGTAACTAGAGGGCACAAACTTAATCCCTGTTTGAAATAATGCACCAAAAAGAGAAGTAATAGGCAACAGGGAAAATTATATATACTACATCCATCAAAAACATATACAGTACCTTCAGCGGGTGTATCCAAGCCATGCAAAGACATTATTTCCACCCTCAACAATTCTGCTACCCCCCCTGAATGGCAATCCTGTTTTGGGGGAGCGGGTTGAAAGTCAGATCATTCTGCTCCTGTTTTTATGAGCCTTTTCTGACCATGTGTGTGCGTGGTATGTGATTTTATTTTTTGACCAGATTAAATGTATGAAAATGGGATTAATATGAAAGAGGTGAAATGGGTGGGCAAGCAAAGGTAAGGACAAAGGAGAAGCAATAAAGGAATTTGCAGGAGGGAATTTGGAAATATCCATAGATATCCAGTTCTTCAAGACTATAATGTGAACATGTACAGAACATTGGATACATTTGGACTGTCACCACAATACAGATGGGTGACAATGCAATCATGTTATATAGCCAATTGGACCAATTAAAGAATGTCAAGAACACACATATGTCAAGTGGAGAGCTATGTATGAGACAATTTTATTTTTTTGTGGGACAGATGCCCATTTTTGGGTGATTGCAAGAAGAGAGGAATGTTGGGGAAGAGACATAGGAATGAGAGGGTCAAGTAGGTAGGGTGGGTGAGGATACAGGTGCAGACAAGCATGACAAACAAGACTGATACAGGCATGGTGATGGATGGTTGGGGGACACCATGACTGGTGATAGGTAAGTGAAATCAGAGGCATATGCCCATCAAATGTGGGAACAGTGAGAATCTATTCCTCACCCTGAGAACTGTCATCACTGTCTCCTTCCTTGGTTCCCTCTCAAACTGCTTGTTGTGGGAGCTTGTTTTGCATTCTAATGAGCAACCTCTCTAGGTGACTGATGCAGGCAGTGAAGCCAGTTTCTATGACAATGAACAATCCCTGGCAGCTCCTGGCAGGTGACATAATCACCACCTCCTCCAATACTCCTGGAGAATACCAATGCACCCATAGCAGGACCAATGCTACCTGATGTGGATCAGCCAGGTAGTGCAGGGGCTATGGATGCAGTACTGCCAGGTTGTGTCCCAGAGATGCTGGGTTATGGTGCGGCAGCAGGTGAGGGTTGGTAGGCTGACCTGCAGCAGTTGGGCTACTTCCCTGTGCTGAAAAGCATCTGGTTCGTTGGTAGAAAGTTATGATATAACTGTCATATTCTTGATGATTTATTACAATAAATATACTTTTATTATTATATTAGCTATTCTGTTTTCCCCTCCAGAAAAGGATTATGAATTGTTACAAATAATCAGTTTTCTCTTCTTATTTAATTATCCCCTAGTCTAACCCATGGAAATCTTCTTTTCTAGCTTGTTACAAGTAAACTTTTTTCTCCTCTAATTTAATTATCCCTATTCTAATCCATGGAAATCTTCTTTTCTAGTTTATACCCCTAGTCCCTAAGTTTCAGTTATCCCCCACAGTGCTTTCTTAAATTCTTTGACCTGCAACTGAGAAAGACCCATTCACATAAAAAGACAACTGCTTCCCAAAACCAACCTGAGACTGAATGAAAATATGTCCTACAATGCTGTATAACTAGACTGCTAATTAATGTATTATATTTCATCTCTGGTAGTGGTGTGCACACCTATTTGGGACTTTTTTAGCCCTACGCCCACCTCACTTACCAAATTTACTTGAGGAATTCAATACAAGAAAACAGCATTTATACCAATTGGTTTTCATTTAGTTTTATCTTTTGACTTAAATACCAAATAAATTACACTAAATCTTTTTGCTCTATTGTTAGCTGCCTATTTCCTATTAATACCCTTTCTGAGAGTTGAAACTGAGTAGTTTCACCCTGTAACTTATAGAAGTATTTACTTTAGTGCACATAGATGATTTTTTTCTCTTTGCCATGGTATCTCTCTGACCTGTTTTTTCCAGCTCCATTTGCCCGTTGCTTCACTTGGGCTCAGTCTACTCCCCTACCTTACCCCCATTCCCACCCCCACTTACTCAAGATTTATACTCTAATGACCCCAATACAAATCTCTCCCTCTTTACCCAATTAACCAATCAAATGTTCATAGGTTCATAGGTTCATAGATTAGTACTAAGCTAACTGCCCTTGTGAGCCATTTTAAGCCTAGCCAGTTATCCCTTGTGAGACTCAAATCCTGCACCTTGCACTTGTAAGGCAAACACCTTAACCATCAGGCCACCCACCAGCCCTCACTCCTCCCATCCTCCAATCGCTATCATCCATACACAACATTAACATCTCCTCCCCATCCTAATATAATCTACTGTTCTCCTAGTTAATCTACTACACTTCTAGATAACCTTTAAAAGCTCTAATTCACTTTACTTACCCTTAACCCCTTGCTTTCTTGCTTCTCATACTAAAACTTAACTGACATACTTTCACATTACTACACATACAAAAGTACAACACCAGCTAACTATCATTCACATACTCCCACAACATGCTCCAGCTCTACCTTACAACCCCCCTAATGTTCTACTTTACATTCTTAACTTCCTAATACATCAGACTTAATTACCTACAACTACCTCCTACAGTTACACATCCAGCAACCCATAATGATCCACCCATACCCTTCCTAATCTCTTCCTTTCTGTATAATATCTCTTACATACAACTTCATAAAACCAAACTATCTTCAAACATTCCTACCTCCACTAAACCCAAGTACAAATCCTTCACTTAGTACTTCTATCAATCTAAGCCCACTCTATTACCAAATACTCTTCTGACAGATGGGGACATCCATCCCAATCCTGCCCCCCCACTTTTCCCAACCCCATCACCCACCTTACACCAACCTTCTCCTCTTCTACCAAACACGTTACTGACTCCCTACTTCTCCCAACCCCACCACCATCCCATCACCCGCATTACACCAATCTCCCCTCCCCCTCTTCTACCAAACACCTTACTATCTACTCAATAAATATTAAAAGTCTACTTAATAAAATTACTAACCTGCTTTCTTGGATAGCCCACCACACTTCACATATCTTAACCCTTTCCAAAACATAGCTAAAATCTCATATCTTTACTAGTGAAAGCCTACCTCCCAGCTATAACATCTACCATCAAGACAGGCTCTCAAAAAAGTGGGAAGGGTGGCTATCCTGTACTCCAAGCAACTCAGCATATCCCTACTACGCATACCTCTCCCAGACTTCCGCCCAGCTGAGCTACTTATTCTTAATTTCCACTTAACCCCCCACTAAACAAAATTGCTATAGCAGCCATATATATGCCACCTGGAAATAACATACCCATCCCTGAACCTATACTGTCATGGATCTCACTCCATATACCCTACAAGACAAGTATCCTTGGAGATGTCAACAATGATTGGAATAAACTATCAACCAACTCTCCAAACCTAAGCATTAACCTCCATGGCTTCAATCAACTAATTACAACATCCACCTGCTTAAATAAAAATAACAATAACAGCTCAATCCTGGATTGGATGGCAATTTTTCATCCAAAACTTTACCATAACCCCACCACTCTACCTGACTCCATGAGTGATCACCTCCCTATTTATGTGCAAAGACATACTCTTCAATCTCCCACGCCCCACCTATACAGAGACAGCTGCAACTTTTCCTGCTTTGATTCTGAAACCTTTAATAATATATGTCCATTAGTTAACTGGTCCAACCTCCAACACCTTCCCCTAAATAATGCAGTTCTAGAATTCAACCATACTTTCATCAATGTTCCCTAGCACCACTGAGGAAAATTGTAATAAAGGCTAACCATGCCTGGCTCACAAAAGACACTTACAACCTCATGAAAAAAGAGATAACACCTGGAAACAATGGTTAAAAACTAAATCCATTATCGTACTCCAAAAATTCAAAAAACTTAGAAACCTCACCAAAAAGCAACTCAATAAAGATAAGAAAAATTCTACTATAATGCCCAATCCATCAACCACTCTAACCCAAAAATATTTTGGCACACCATTAATAAAATCCTCCACCCTGGGGTACCTAATACCTCTAACCCCTACCCTAACAATACACCTCAAGAAACTGCCATGATACTTAACTCTTACTTCATTGAATCTATCTACAAACTAATCATTGAATCTATCTACAAACTAATCCACTCTGACCAAATTAAACATTTTCCCCCCACCTCATCCACTACTACCAATACCACCTTCTCATTCGAACCAGTCCCCACTGCTTATATAAAATCTCTTCTGTTTAATCTAAAACTATGTTTCCCCTATTCTGTCAACCTACCTCATTCTTTCTTAAACTTACAGATGAATCTATAGCGCACCCTATCTCAACACCTTTTAACAGATCAGTTCAATAATCTACAGTCCCTGACATCTGGAAATCTTTCTACACCATACCACTACAGAAAAGAAGTAACTCCACAAATCCTTCCAATTTCATATCCACTCTCTGAAATCCTCAAAAAATGCATATACAATCAGCTTCTCAAATAGCCAATTCAGGAAAACTTTTTGACTTCCATTCAACATGGCTTTAGCCAAATCATAATGCTTCCACTGCCCTTCTATCTTTCACTCATACTGTTGCAGAGGCTAGAGACAAATACAACTAGTGCCCTGTCTATTCCTAGACATCTCAAAAGTTTTTGATACTGTTTCTCACTCCAAGCTACTAATTAAACTATCTGATCTCAACATCTACACCTCCTCTATTTTCTGGTTCTCCAGCTATCTTACTAATAGGTTGCAGTCAGTTAGATGGCAAAAATCCTGCCCCCCTTATTTTACCAATCCAGACAGGAGTCTTCCAAGGGTCTATTCTAGGTCTTCTTCTTTTTAACATCTTTACTATCTGCACTCATCCTGCAACACCACCTCCCTTATACAATAGACCAATGATTCTACTCTGATTTCCCTCTCTGATAATATCACTCATCTTCATTCTATTACTCAAAACCGATTTCTCACCATCAAACAACAGCTAACTGGTAACCATCTCATTCGAAACTCTAGAAAAACAAACTCCTTCTCTTTCTTCCTAAGTCTGTCTTCCATAAATCCACCTTCACCATCTCACATCTTGATAACACTATTATTAAAACTGAATCACACACCAAACTCCTCAGTACCATAATCAATGGCCAACTAAACTTTGACCTCCACATTCAACAATGTATTAAAAAGACATGTCAAAAATTGGGCCTACTCTAGAGAAATAAGAAATTCTTATCAGCTGACTTCAATCTTCACTTGCACAGGAATTCTTCCTTCCCTGCCTTCTGTATGCCTCTCCAATACTTACACATCTACAATCCACATTAATATCCAAACTTGAACAAACATACAGCAAAATAGCTAGAATTCCCATCAACCTACCATGCAAATCTCACCACTGCCTTGCTCTAAAACAACTCCAATGGCTTGAGTTCCCCCAACTACTGCTTCTATCCCTCTACAAATTATTCACTCAATAAATCACCCCCATGCTGTCCTTCCCTCTCCTCTCTAGTGTCCCTCCGTACTCCTGCTTGTACTGTCCCTAACTTCAATCAGCTACTTCTTGATATATACAAACCTAATGAAAACATAGGAAAACTACTTAACAAAAACACAGTATCTAATGCCTAGATCAAACTCCCCCAAATATTCAAAATATCAAATACACTAACAGCTTCAAAAAAGAACTGAAAAACTACCTTGCAAAAACTGGCTTCTGTCGATTCCAGGACCCTACCTAACTCCCTCCACTACCTCATTTTACACTAAAACCTTTTCTCTTAGGTATATTAATTTGACTAAATTTGATGAAGCTGATGAGAAGCACTCAGCCGCTTCATTGTACATATTCTTTTTTGCTTATAGCAACACTTTCCTGCTATGTAGCCTATCTATATGGCTTTCTGTAATACAATGTAATGCCAACTTGGGTTTTTAAATTGTTTGCTCTAGACTCCTCTAGGTTCTGTTACTTACTCATGTCTGTCTTTGTTCTTTATAAGATGCCATCTTACCTTGTATAAACTTTCTATCCAACGTTAATTTTTATATTGTACAATCTTGAATGTATGCATTTTTTTTACATTTGAATTATTGTCATTTTTCAATTTGTACAGTCTTAATTTTATGTAATTTTTTTGCATTTTTTGGAGCTTTTCTCCTCGGGTCTGCACTGAAAATGGGCCTTTGGCTCAGTTGGGCTAACCCAGCTGACAAATAAATAAATATGCAGATATTCCATATATGCTTTTAAAGGTAATTAGAGATTAATTTAACAACATGGCATTAAATCCAATATTGCGGCAATTAAAATTTAAAAATGATATTGATTGACTGTGACTGTATAAGTTACTTGTGGGAATTAAACCCACCTAATTTTAATACAGTATTATACATGCTTAATACAATTACCACCAGCTACAGAAAAAGCATGCATGCTTGCTTTTACAGTTAAGATCTACATGCTTAAGTTGCTATTAATCAATAGAATACCAATATATTTAATACAGTCATGTTCATTTCCGCTGCATATATACCCCTTGCCTCTCTGAGTCTATTCAATCTCTCAGCATGTGCCTCCCTTTTTGCTGAAATTTCCTGTGCAGCTGTAAAATAAAGAAGGAGAGAAAAAGAGACATTAAAGTATTATGCCTACTAGTCTTGGCTATCTATAACATTCCATAACATTTAAAGTTACTTTATTTGTATGGTTACACAACTGTGGGATATCAGCAGTTCTAAACTCATCCAACCACTGGTCAATTTGTACTTGCTGGCACCATTTCAGGCCTGCACTCTCCCCACTGCATGGTATGCAATTTTCTCTGGAGACAGTGTTGGCTAGGTTGTTCCAAGCCTCAGCCTTATACCAAGATCCAGTATGGTCCTCCTGCAGCAGCTTATGGCTGTAGCACTTCATGAAGAGTGCAACAAATATTTTTGACTCCTCCACATCCCACCTCGGTGCCCTGAATATGATACCATCCTTCCCATCTCCTGCCATTTCTGCAAAGGTTTTCCAACAACAGTACAAGTGTTTTCCCACCAATTTGTGACATTGCATTTTAAAACCAGTGTGCAAACATGCACAACCATGCCAACCATGTTCACACAGTGTTAAACAGAGAGAAGCATTGCCAAACAAAGAGGAATGGAGTTTATGAAACAGCAGTGATGACGATGGGACATTTGCTATTGATCTATGGCATGTGTGCTGCTGGGTCTACTTCAGATAATCAAAAGTTCACTTACATGAAATTCACTTCATCAAGATGAAAACACTGGATGTTCAATTAAGTGAAAGGGAAAATCTGCAAAGTGTGACACAGGGACTGGAGGCAGTTGGCCAGCATGGGGAAATTTGCCCTTCTTCTTACTCTAGTGTGATCTTGGAGTTGGTATATATAGTTGTGGGTGGCCGCAGGCCACCACCTGGGTGGGTTTGACATACTTTGAATATTATTAATATTTGAAGGTTGAATGCTGACCAACTGCATTTATGCCCTGTGTAAAAATCTGCTGATGTCAATGTTTGCTTAATTGAACATTCAGTGTTTTTGCCTCAATTAAGGGAATTTCATGTAAGTGAAAGTTCAGTTGCATGACATAGATCTGTGCTTCTATACCTGGTCAAACGTTATCTAATGGTCAATGGTGAAATGCTACATGATTTGGCTTTTAAGCCATGAATGGAGAGATGGGATGACTTTGCACATATTTTGTGGGGGCTTACACAATGTTGAAAGTAATTTGTACAATGTGGGATTCAAACCTATGTAAAAAATAGAAAGCATACATTTCCATATAGGTGATTTTTTCTCATTGCCACAGAAAAAATGCCTGTGAGTTGTTGTCATGACAGATATACAGTTTAAAGACTGACTTGTGCTATAGTTCCATTAAGAATGCATGTGTGTGACATTACTAGGTCCTGGCTTATGCATTTTCATCTGTGATGTGGGACTAATGTCTGACAATATATCGGAAATTCATATCCCCTAACAGATATACAGTTTAAAGACTGACTTGTGCTATAGTTCCATTAAGAATGCATGTGTGTGACATTACTAGGTCCTGGCTTATGCATTTTCATCTGTGATGTGGGACTAATGTCTGACAATATATCGGAAATTCATATCCCCTGAAAGAATTACATAACGTTAGGAATAGATTTGTATTGTGTTGTACATGCTTCACATAGCATTCTGTTCCACAGTTACACCTGTGTTATGGGAGGGTTTTAGATGATTGTCAGTAAACTATTATGTTTATCACTTATGTGCAACTGCATATTTTATTACATAATCAGCATTGTCATTATAAACTAGTTACCCACATAATACATATGATACATACAAAATTATGCATATGCTCAATCAACCTGCTATGGATAGCTATCGGTATATAGTATTGCATTTATAATCACATTTCTTTTTTAGAAAATTACAATGGGACCCCTAAATTGTGCTGGATTAGAACCCTGATTTACCTGTGTTTTAACCATGGACTCGTACTTACAGCTGGTACCCCAGGGGAAAGCTAAGCAGCAAGTGCATTTTCCACACTCACTGCCACCCAGAGTGCTGATAGCTGCACTTGTCTCAGAGCTTGTTTGCATGAAGGAAGGCAAACCAAATGAAATCTTCCAATTTATTCCTTAAGCTGTGAACCCTGTTTGCACATGGGTAGTGACATGCAACTTTAAAAGGCAACAGCGGACATATATTATTTTTGTAGATAATCATTATAACCATTCCACAGTAAAGGTAACTACTGGGGGACTCAAACCCCACATTAGCATTCTCATCTCTTGTTTAGCCCAACATATTTACACCTTGTACAAACAGTTCAGTAACAGGTGTCATTTCTGCAGTCATTACCAGCTATAGTGCTGACTGCTGCATAATGCTGCTGAGCATGTGTGCACTTCATAAGGCAACTGTCCTTAAATTTAAAATTCTTATCCACTTAACCATGTTTGCTCTAAGCCACATGCCACACAAATGATAAAACTAAAGGGAAAAAAAAAAGTGAAACAAACTTTAAGCAACTCCGGATTTCAACCAGCAGACTATTGTACTTACAAAACACATTTATAGTAGGTTATCTCTCTTTGCCACAGACACAGCTTTGCACCACCAATAAAAATCACGTACATAGAAGCAATTCCCAATTTCATATATTAGCAGTTCATACACTTAGACATTTTCAGTTGGTTGTACATGTGTGGCTAACATATTTAGTGCAATAAATTATAGGTTCATAGATTAATACTAGGCTAACTGCCCTAGTGAGCCACTTTTTAAGCCTAGCCAATTATCCCTTGTGAGACTCAAACTCTACACCTTGTGTTTGTAAGGCAAACACTTTAACCATTATGCCACCTTCCCAACCCCTGATGCAAGGATTTATGAATGTGTCTGCTGAAAATGCAACTCTGTCTTCTGTTTGTAATCTGGTCATTCTTCCCCTATCTCTGCCTTAATATCAGCCATGCAGTCAATAGTGCATTTTCTATCATTTTGCTTTAAAGATGTGATAAAAATACATAACAGTGAACAACAGTTTTCAGTAAAGGCAGGAGATATGTGCTGTTATGGAGAAAATATTATATATGTGTGGTGTTTTACTTTATTTAAAAGCTCACTGAAGTTAGTTCCACACTTTGTAAGTATATGCTCACTGGCACACCCATTGCAAGGAAAGGTGACTGAATTGCTGCTGTGTTTTCCTTCACTCACACTAATCATTCACAGTTGAAAGTCATTAGCACCTAACAATGGTGTAGTGCCTACACTATGTTTGCATTTGCTACACAAAGTCAAAAGTTTGGTATTCAGCAATTCTAATGAGTTCACACCTCTTTTTCATCTTCAGCAATTCTAATGAGTTCACACCTCTTTTTCATCTTGACAGTGCTCAGATGCCTGACTCTACACTACAAAATGGTAACCACATAGCTAGGGAACTTGAAGATGAGGAGACTTGTGAGTATTTGGACAAAATGGAAGACTGGTATTACTTTGATGTTGATTTATCTGCAGAGAAGCCATTTATTTTGCTAAGGTATGCATATATTATTCAAGGACATTTTATATCTTATAAGATGTTTGAAATGTATTTATGTAGCAAGTAGAAAAAAAAAAGTTTTATCTGTATGCACTTACTTCACTGTTGGCATAGGCAGTTTTGGCGGGCATTTACATCTGTATACTTTTAGTACAGCTATGTTTTTAACTTTTGCTTTTGCATTTCATCTAGTATTGGAAGAGAAATGTACATTACACTGACACAGGTGTTATGCTTCCCAAATGGCCCAGGGCAACCTCTACAGGAGTGGAGGGCACAGGGAAAACTGACTTGTTTTGCACAAAACATTTGTTTGGTTTGGGGGGGGGGGGCAGTTACCATTCTGTTGTCCTAAATAAGAAGTGTGTTTCAGTTCAAAATGTGTAGACAGCCTGATAATTTTGTGGAAAAAATATATTAGTTATGTGGAATTTCTTGGTTTGTACAAACCTTCATTTGTGTGTGACAAGGAGGTGGGGGAGCTGCCTACCATTCTGTTGTCCTAAATTAGAAGTGTGTGTTCAAGTGCTTTATGCTGTTGAATGGTACACAGATTTTTGTAAAGAAATACATTACTTATGTGATATTAATGTGTTTTATCCTTCTCTGTGTTATGTCATACAGGATTGTGACACCCAAACCTACAAATGCCTGAAAAAGCCCTTTCAGTGATGCTGAGAATGAGGTCATAACCTGAGGCAGTATGGAGCCTCCATGCCTGAGTGAGGTCACGAGATATGAATATAATCACCAGAGTGAACACATTTGCTGGTCGTGCCCACAATTATGATCAGGTGCATCATCAGGCCACTGATATGATTTCATTAGCTGGGAGGAGGGCAGCTGTAGTTGCCCAAGAACATCTGGCTATGGGAGGGGGGGGTCTTGCTACTGAATCACCACTGACACCAAATGAGGAGTTCCTGTCCACTGAAAGATCCTGACAGCACAGCGCAGACTGCACACCATGTGGTTGACATCGGTACTGAGGTGCTGGGAAGACAAATGTGTCCCAGGAGCAGATTCCAGGTAAGTTTACATATACAATGGCAGAGGTTTAATGTACCAGTAGGTAGGACCCGACAAGGATTTAGTATAAATAAATTGCAACTCAGTTTTCCAGAATGAACAGAATCTTTGGTATTCTTGGCATCCATGTTTTGTATGTTAATTAATAAATGAACTTGGAATGTTAGTTTTACATAAAGTAACACACACAAGAACTGTAATGAGTTGCTTTTATAAATGTGAATGAAAGTAAGGATATTCAGACAGGGATCATCTGCCTGCGATCTAGTTTGGAGATAATGAATGAATTAAAAGATAGAATGCAGTTTCTCTTATTTATTCACAGAAGTACTTCTAAGAAAGTTTTTGTTCATTTCATAAAATCTGTGTGTGACAGACTGGAATACCAGTCCTTAAGTGTCACATTCTGGAAAATTGAGGTAAGCTTACATATGGCATATTCTATTGGCATGTAGACTAAAATATAATTTTTTCTGCTGCTTGTGTTTTCTCTATCAGTACCTAGTGGTATACAAGAGAGCTCTTTGGTAGACATGGGTGTGGGTGGATGGCTCATACAAGTTTCAGTTAGAGCTATTTCTTAACAGGGCATATAGGCAATTGTGTGTTCACTGCCCCTGTTTTATTGCCATTGTGATGATTAATTGCCATCCTTTCACTAAATTTCTTCCAGGCCTATCCTCCCTGCAAAGTATTAAGACATCTGCACATGGTAAGATTTTCGTTTTTGTTCTTACTAAGCATTATTTAGGTATATATTCTCTGCATATGAGAGAAGTGTGTAATGAGTGTCTGTATTGCTGTCCCATTTGCAATTGTGCAAACAATGTTACTATTTGATCAGATATTTTGGATTAATATTTATGGAAGTAGTAATGTCACTCCAGTGTTAGTTACTTAGGTGAAATTGACAGTGGAAGTGAGTACTGGTAGGCTCTGATTATGATTGTGGCCAAACGGAGGCATACTCAGGGGACTGCAGAGTGAGATTGTAACTCACACATCCCCTGGATTTCCTACTTAACACAGTCAGTATGCCTACAAATATCTATTCCATTGAGCCTTCAGATAGTGGACAGGTTGAGGGTGAGACAGTTGATCAAGGTAGTGTGGTTACTGCATTTTCAATGCTGGTTGAATCTGGCTGTAGCCAAAGTGTGGGTGAGGTGCCATGCAGGATGGTTGATATGGCTGCTTGGAGGAGGCCTGTTGTCCACCCTCCATCTGATGCTGGTGATTCATTATGTGCCACTCAATGTATGTTTAGGGCCATCATGGAGCCACATGCATGTTCACTAGAGGACATGCTTAGTATTGTAGATGTGGTACAAGCTGATTTGCATGACTACCTCCCCCATGTGGCTGATTCAATGAATTGGATGAATGCCACAATGGAACGGGCAGTGTCTGTGATGGAATGTCTGCTGGGCAGAGGGCAGCATCCATGTGGCTGAAGGGTTGTCGCATCTAGTGTTAGCTGACATGGCAGTGCCCAATCCTAATCCTGTAGCTGCAAAACTTCCACTGCTCATCAGTGGTTGAGGTGTCCACACCCAGACATTGTAGGTCATGGATCTGGGTAACCATGAGGAGAGCTCATCTAGAAGACATCGCTCACATTCAGCTAGCAGCACCATATCTGACAATGGTCATGGACATGCCAGTTCAACTTCTGGCAGAGCCAACTCTCGTAGTCAGGTGATAAGCTGATATCTCGACTATGCACGGCTCACACTTGACCAACATGCCAGGATGTAATGCTAGCACAGAGCTTGGCTGTGTTCATGCAGACACTCACACACACATTTCACATGCAAACACTCACACACACATTTGTGTTTTGTACTCGCACACCGTCACTACTTTGGTGTCGGTCAACCCTCACTCTGTGCAAATGATAACTGTGCCATCACCGTGTTTCTATACATACATATGTATATTGTCTGATGCACAGGCTGGAAACCTAAATGAGTGCTTAGGACATGTACTGGTGATGCTGTCTGGCAATACTTATTTTTTTTTTTTTTACACAGCATTTTAGTGTTGTGATTCCTAACTTAAAATCATTGATACAGCAGTCATGTTTATTGCTTCACTTGTGAGAATTTAGAGACAAGTAGAGTTTGGACTTCTTTTCTACACTGGGTATTTTAGATGCATGAGTAATGTTAGCTGATAAAACTGCATAAATATATACTACACAAGTCAGTCACACACATTCTATGCAAGTACATTTGCAAGTAACAGTATTCAAGTTTCTGCTATTCATTCATGTTCTTAACACTTTTTTTTTTTCTTTTACAGGATCAATGTTTACTTTGATAGTCCTGCATTTACAAATGTTGTCTTTCGGGGCTGAATCTGTCTGATGCTAGCAGTTCGCAGCCATTACATGTGTAAGTAAAGGTTGTATCGCATCACCTGGCATCAGTTTTACTGTATGTATCTACATGGGATAAAAGTTGTACCCATAGGTGGTCAGCATGTGTGACATCTATTGTCTCTTGGCCAGGGTGAGGCTATATTATGCCTCCTATGTCTGCCTACACCCACAGCAGATGGTTGTTCCCCTTTGTCTCCTCACCTAGGTGGGGCTGTGGTGACCTCTCCAGTAGTGATGGAATATTTGCTTCTAGCCCTTGATGTTCCTGTTGCAGCTGTTTTTGCGGAATGATGTGTAGGATAGCACAGACTGTGATAATTTCAGCACAAGTACTGGGACTATATTGTAGCGCACCCCTTGATGTATCTAGGCAGCAGAACCATGACTTCAACAGACCAAGCACACATGCTATGATATTTCTTGTTTGAGCATGTTCCTCATTATAGCATTCCTCCATGGGTATGAGTACATTTTTGATGGGTAACATTAGCTATGGTGCATACCCTCATCACCTAGTGCATGGCATTGTGGGATATCACCCCTGGAAAACTTCTGTAAAAGCATGTGCCAGATATGGGAGTCATAATAACTGCCAGGGTTGCAACACACACATTCAGAATAATTCCCTTAGCATTACACATGACCTGACATTAATGGTAAGGAACCTCTTTCTGTTGATGTAGACCCTTCCCTGTCCCCTGGGTGGTGCTTTGATCTCAATGTGCATGCATTCTGAGGCAGCCAAGACTTCAGAAAAGTGCTAAAGAGTAGAAATCTTGCGTAGTTCTAGCTCTGTCGTCAGGAGTATGGGGGGGGGGGGGTAGTCACTGGCAAGCTGTGGCATAGCATTCAGTGTAGAATTCTGCATGCTGATGCTTGTGATAGCCGCAAAATTGTCCCTGTGGGCCTTAAGTTCCTGTAGCTAATATTCTAAGTACTACACATACCTTGTAATATTAATAATATAATGTAGCTAATATTAATAATATAATGTAGCTAAAGTACTACACATACCTTGGTCCCCAGAGATGTTGGTTCCCCTTAGTTTGCCCTTGCTATCCATTAAAGACAACAGAGGTTGTAGAGTTATCTATGCACCCTGTAGCTCTCTACTATTTCCACCTCGTACAAACCATGGAAAGTTAAACAGGTTCTGAATTGCTTTCTCTTCCTCGCCTGAGATCTATCAGCAGCAGCATAGACTTGAGCCTGTTGCACATATGCACGCAGAAGAGTAGCAGCAGCCCTTAACATTCTTTCCCTCCAGTGTAGGTTTTGTTACTGTATACTAATAGGTTTAGGAGAACAAGGCTAAAGCCTATGCTAAGTGTACAGTATTGCTTTATAGCTTGTTGAATAGCTCCAACATCTTGGATTGGTTGATTAGCATACAATGCAGCAGCTTATGCTGTAACTAGTATGCCATGAGGTTGACTGTGTTTGTGTTGCTTTATAGATTGTGTAGAGCGGCTTACTGAATAAAAGTCGGCACTCTACCATGTGCGTGTCACACCACGATGTGCACATGGTTTTAGGGAGACCTATAGGGCTTATTGAGTCAGCCAACAAACTCTGTCAAAGCACACCACGATGTGCACATGGTTTTAGGGAGACCTATAGGGCTTATTGAGTCAGCCAACAAACTCTGTCAAAGATGTAAAAAAATCAACAAGGGTGACCACAGTACAGACCAAAACAGACTATATAATTGCACTTCAACTTAATACTTTTAAACACCTCCAAAAATTATGGCAAGGTATAAAAACAACAGGTACTTCTTTCATCTTCCCCAAGGGAAGACATAAAGAACAGTGTTGAATCACAAGCCTTAACTAGTTGAGAGACAATATCTCACTCCCACGATGACACATTTGCAAAGTATTCAACGACCTACATGCAGCTACTCCTATTACTCCATTTACTCTCTACTGCAATACCCCCCCCCCCCAGTTCTACTCAAAGGTCATCACCAAAGATGCAATAAAAAATTACTTGAAAAATACTGACTGTGATTATAACCTGCAGTTTCACAACCTACAATCCACACTGTTTCATATAGATAGTCAAAACACATAATCAGTCTAACACTTACTAGCAACTCCACCCTTTAGACACGGCCTCATACTTCCATACCCCAAAATATTTACCCCTAAAACAGTCAACTACTGGATAATAACCAACACATAAGCAGTAGTTAAGTTACTAGATAAACTAGTCTATGAGCAAATTATTGAATATATCAAGATAACAGAGCCATGGCTCACACAGTGCCTGGTGCCATTCACAGTCCAGAGCCTGTGATTTAAATAGTAACAAACCACTTGTTACAAATACACATCTACATGTAGCAACTAGTTTACTATGGTTAAGCAGTTCATTGCTTCAGTGTTCCTCTGCTGAGAAACATGGTCCATTGTCACAATTCTTGGTTCTTTACTCTAATCTGGCACCCTCTGTTGAGGAGAAGGGTTTATATTGCATCACGCAATCCTGTAAGCCTCAGAAACGTCCTTCTGCTTTAAACTTTTAAAACTGTAGTAAACGGATTTCTACAATGTACATTTGTATTTGAAGCAAGCAGTTTGCTACAGTTACAATACCACCTATGAATCACTTCATTGCTTTAACACTTCAGCCCTGGCACTAATTACAGTATCAACATTCATTCATATTCATTCTGAATGCTTGTGCTATAATTAAGACCCACTTGTAACTTCCAGCTGCGTTCCCTAACGTGAATAATCACATTTACACAAACACATGTAGAAACAGGCCTTTTAACTGATTCAGTCTTCCTGAATCACAAGTGGGCCTCTGAAATAGTTGAGCACCAGCTACCACTAATAAAACTAAGACACGTTGGTTTCTCTGAAGTGGAAGAAAAATGGTTAAACTTTCTTCTCAACCAAACCTTTGTAGTATATGCAGACAACAGCTTTTTTTAAACCAGTATCATCTGCATAGGTGTACCAAGGGGTTCAGTACTTGACCCTTTCTCGTCTCTTTATTTATCAACACATTATATGAGCTTCCCAGTTTAAACTTAACGTTATACTCTGACAATACAGTCTTGATCGCAGCTCATAAATCTCCATCAGTGCTAAAGAGTTAACTACAATTGGACTTCTGATACATACATCAGAACTATACTGAATTCCTTGGAATGTCTTGGTTTTGAGACTAAAATAAGAGGGTGCCATGAATTTCCAAGTGGTCCCTTGACATCACAGTTTTATTTTTAATTTATTTACAATTTTTAGTTAATGCCAGTATCCTCACACATTGTTAATGTATCCTGAGACATCATCAGTGTACAGAGGCATGCATGATGACATCAGTGTAGTGAGGCAGTGCCTGACCTCCACTATGTATAAGAAAATCCAGGTGTGGGGCAGGCCATACTTAGTTGTCACATTAAATCATCAACTGGCTTGAGCACTTAACCAATGAGTGAAATAGCAAAGTAGTTTGCAGTTAGAAAGTTTAACTGAAAACAAATAATGAGGATTTTCTTAAAGAACAATCCCCAGACCCTGGATTGTTTTGCAAATTAATACTGTACGTACCAGCACTTTATTCATTGCACATCTAAATTTATACGTCCACGTCATAAAATTATTTGTGCCATATCTGGTGCTATTCTCTAGCCATCTTGGATAGGAACATTAATTCAGTACTACCAGAACAGACTGATTATTGTTAAAAACAGAAGGTGGCAGGAAAGAATAATTTAAATTTTCAGTAAGGACACTATCACTCTCTTCATAATGGTAACAGATTGCATATATGTGCTGATTTGTGCAAGTATTGTGTCACTCCCCCTTTAAAATATGTATGACACAGAGGCAGCCGCTACCTACAGCTGCAGTGAGGTGAGCAAGAGCTATCTGGTGAGAAATGTCTACATTTCTTGCAGTTTTTTTTCACTAAACCATATCTGAAGCACCTCATCAGTGCAGAGTATAGCAAACAGAAGGTGGTTTTGTTTCTTTGCAAAACATGATGAGTCCTCTAATATTTGTTATGGGTATAGCTTTGTTTATATTGGTATGCTTCAAAAAATCCAAGCCTGCAAAACTAGACTGGGTCTGGATGGTGATGTTCTTCAGTGAAGAATGTACATCCTTTACATGATCTCCACTACACAGCAGCATTTTTGCAATGAAAGGCTCAGTCAGATACTGTATATTGCAGGTATTGTGTGTTGGGGGGCAGGGTACATTTCCTCCTACTAACGACATATTGCCTAGTCATATTTTCCTTGTGTGGTGCATCCACTATATCTAGTTGCCAATGTTGTTTGCTTCCATCCTTGTCTCCAGACTCCAGTGAGTCCTTGCTTGTACAGTCTCAAGTTACTGTCCTTGTCTGGTTTTGGGTTTTCGGGAGACTGCACTTGCATTGTTATGTTAGCTGTCAAGTTTCAGTCAATACGTATGGCAGGCATAAAGAAACGCACTGCACAATTCATTTTTATTTGATTTTACGGAGTCCTGTATTTACGATCTGAAATAGATCACACACACACACACACATATATATATATATATATATATATATATATATATATATATATATATATACACACACACACACACGTTTTATATATATATATATATATATATATATATATATATATATATATATATACACACACACAGCACTAAGACTTATAAAACTCTCTTGCATACAACAACAAAATACTTTTCTTCATGAATAACCTTCTGTGTCTTCTTCCCTACTACCCCTCGGCAACCACTGCTAATTTCCTTCTCAGACTAATATGGTGTTTCATGTTTCAGTTGCACTATTTTTCATCGGGATGGGAACTTTGTTAGTTCTGGCATTCTGGTGTTTTATATGTAACGTGAAAAAGGGTTGCTCATTATACTAAGCCTTAAAAGCAACGATAAAGTCACAACAGCTTTGAATGGCATCTCTGCTTGCAATTTACTCTCTTGTTATGTATAGAATTTAAAGAAGGGAATATGAAGAATTGAAGTGTTACTTTGACTTGCCTGATTTAGTGGAGCTGTTTAACTGCAAGTGCATACCATACCTCTCAAATGTCCCCGATTTTTAACCTACATTTTTGCTCTGTTCCTCTTAATCCCTCCTAAAACTGGTAACTTTTAGAAACATGGTGTTGAGTTGCACGTTATAAAGAAAATAATAAGTTATACATTTATTTTACTTCAGAAAATCTATCCCTGGGATTCAGCAAGCAGCTGTGCAGGAATAAGTTCTTCCTGCATGGCAGGAACCGTTCCTGTTCAGCATGACAGAGCACCATGCATATTTATGAAGGCATGCTGCCATGCTCTAAAACGGACATGGTTCCATGTACGAGCCCTTGCAGGGGGTGTGTCTGAGAGCAGAGCTCTTACAATACACATGCCCCCCTGCATGCCAGAATTGCCTTTCAGCAGTTAAAAATGAGCAAGAATGCTCATAACACCCCCCCCCCCCAACCAGTCAGGATGACAAACCTGTGGTCAAAGGCATAAGGGACAATCGTCCCCTACCAATGCCAAGCCAAAAGTTGTTAGGATAATACAGGTAGCATAAGTACATAGTGCACACCTCCCAACCCATCAGAGTAAGGAATGTGGACAAAGCCAAAAGGAACAATTGTCCCACACCGCAGAAAGTTGATAAAATAACAGGTTTAGCATTAGCAGGGATATTCTGAAGGGTATAGATAAAATAACACACCACTTTTTTTTTTTTTTATAAATGCGATAAAGTTTATGCGATAAAGTTTAAGCTTAGCTGCACAGATTTGCCCATTGCTTAGCTACTTTTAGTCCAGCTTAAACAGCACAGGAAGTTAAAGCAAGAGACATCTAACATAAATGTATTGTAATAGTATAGTGGTTAGAGCACATGATTTGCAAGCAGCCATTCCTGGTTCAACTTGCATTTTACACGTGCAAGCAGTACATAAACTTTTTTTTTATTATTACTGACTTAATAACATATATTCGTTAACCAGAGTACTGCATTAGGTCCAGCTTCTGGGTGCAGCGCTGGGGCATGCAGGAGTCCAAGGTCATGGTTCATAGAACCATCTGCCCTAGTATCTCCTGGTACAAAACCATGATAAGAGACTGCTGCAGGGCCATTACCAAAGCTCCCAATATAAAGCGGCTGCCTGGGACCGTCTTGCCCGTGATCTCACCAGTGCCACTGGTATTCCTCAGACTGGTGAGCAGGTCTGGCACCACTATGCCGACTTGAAGCAGAGAAAGAGGGAGCTCTTGGATGAGGGTCCAAGAAGCAAGGCAGAGGAGTGATGTCCCAGCAGTGTGTAAGTACTCATACCAATAACTGTTCACTAATGTCCAGCCTGTGTATATGATGGATAGGTTATGTCTAAATATTTCCCTTACAGCTGCAGCTGAGCGGGCTGTGAATCAGGAAACCCAATCAGGAAACCCATGCTAGTAGGCTGCAAAGGCTGCGTTGTGAGGCTGGTGAATAACAATCCTGCTTTTATAGTCATACCAAATAAATATAAAGCAGTAGAAAGTCACCTGGCAGTATAAAAACTGTGTATTGGTTGTACTGAATAAATCAGAAAATATGAAAGTAATAGTCCCGTATAGGTAAACTGTAACTGCCTTGCAATAAAACTCTAAATCCTGGACTGGTTGTGTTTACTCTGGTATTGGATGGCATTTATTGTTGCATTCGCTGAATAGTAATGTGATAACCACTGTTACCCGCACTGTGCTACATAAAAAATGTCTAGGACTTATCTGTATAAGACTGTTGTAAGTATAAAATCATATCGTACAACCAAGAGAGACTTAGAAAACACAGAAAAGATAGACAGTAGAGTGTGCTATTTGTATATTACTGAGACTTAACTTGTATTTTTAGCAGACACAGCCATGGTTCGAATCGTGGGAGTGGTAGTAAGCTGTATGCATAATAGTACCTCTCAACTGTACAGATTTATCAGAATGTCCAGATAATTGGCCCATATTTTCTGACTGTTCCTCTGTCCCCCTGGCAAATCATTGGGATGATCTCAGAATTGTAGTCATGAAATAATGACATACATTTGATTTTCAGACCTCAAACCTTCAGAAAATATATATTAAAACAAATCCTGTCACTCTAGCAGCTCTCCAAGTTTATGACAGCAATATTCAAAACATGTCCCCATTTGTAACCCCATATTGTCAAACTTTGTCCAGAGTGTGTGTATTAAGAGACTGAGAGGTAAGTGCATAATATTAACTGGAATGTGGGAATATGTGTAGAAACAGTCAGGCAGTGTTAACATACATTCCCTCCACAGGTCTGTTAGATAAGAAAACTGTGCCTGCCAATAAAGACTTAAAATCATGGACTGGTACTGTTTACTTCTGGTGTAGTATGGCCTGACATATAACATTCAGTAACATCTGCTGTCAGAATAGTACTGTTGTGTCAACCACTGTTTCTCACACTGTGCTACATAAAAATATGTGTAGGAATGTCTGTATGACTGTTGTAATGACAAGGTCAGATTGTACAACCAGGAGAACTTGGAAAGAAAACACTGAAGAAATAAACAATATCCAAATAGCACACTCTGCTGTGCCTTAAATTGTTGTATTTTAGCAGACACAGCCATGGGTTCGAATCCTAGGAGTGGTAGTAAGCTGTAAGCATAATCATGCCTCTCAACTGTACAGATTTTTAAGAATGTCCAGATAATTCGCTCATATTTTCTGCCTGTTCCTCTGTCCCCCTGGCAAAATCATTGGGATGATCTCAGAATTGTAGTCATGAAATAATATATATATATATATATATATATATATATGTGTGTGTGTGAATGAGAGGGAGGACAGAGGAATGGTGAGGATGCAGAGAGTAGAGTTGACAAAGGTGGATGAGTTTAAGTACTTGGGATCAACAGTTCAGAGAAATGGTGTGTGTGGGAGAGAGGTGAAGAAGAGAATACAGGCAGGGTGGAGTGGTGGAATGAGAAGAGTGTCAGGTGACAGACTGGTACCAGTAAGATTGAAAGGGAAGGTCTACAATAGGGTAGTGAGACCAGCTATGTTGTATGGGTTGGAGACAGTGGCATTGACAAAAAGGCAGGAGTCCGCTGGAATTGGCAGAGTTGCACTGGGTGTGACAAGGATTGACAGGATTAGGAATCGGTACATTTAGCGGGTCAGCTCAGGTTTGACGGTTTGGAGACAAAGTCAGAGAGGCAAGATTATGTTGATTTGGACATGTGTTGAGGAGGGATGCTGGGTATATTGGGAAAAGGATGCTAAGGATGGAGCTGCCAGGTAAGAGGAAAAGAGGAAGGCCTAAGATAATATTTATGGATGTGGTGAGAGAGGATATGCAGGTGGTTGGTGTGACACAGTAAGATGCAGAGGACAGGAAGAAATGGAAACAGATGATCTGCTATGGTGACCCCTAATGGGAACAGCTGAAAGAGAAGCGAGAGAGAGAGACATAATGACATACATTTGATTTTCAGAACTCAAAACCTTCAGAATATATACTAAAACAAATCCTGTCACTCATATCTCCAAGTTTATGACAGCAATATTCAAAACGTGTCCCTGTTTGTACCCCCATGTTGTCAAGCTTTGTCCAGAGGGTGTGCATTAAGAGATTGAGAGGTATGTGCATAATATTAACTTTGAATCTGGGGATATGTATAGAAACAGTCAGGTAGTGTTAACAACCATTCCCTCCACAGGTCTACCAGGTAAGAGATGTAGCATGTATTTATAAGACAGTTGAAGTATACACTGTGTACAAACATATCACTGCCCAAACTAAGGCCATAGGGTCTTGTAATAATACCTGTAGAGCAATGATCATTAAAGTTGTGAGTCATGCAAGGATATACAAGTTAATTGACATCTCTCTCCCCACACACCATATCTGTAACAACAATTTAAACACGCAAATCCATGGGCATGTTTTACACCAAACCTACTGTTGGGACATATGTCCTATTATTCAACAAATACGAAATGTGTTTCTATTAATGTTCCATGTTGAAATACTATCATTTGTGGCCTGTTGCTATCAATGTAACCTGCATGCCATTGTAATGGCCACTGTGGTTCCATATATGCATGTGCTCTGTTTGCTATGCAACTGTTCCAAATCTGATGTTTTGGGTTAATGGGAATATCGATGCATGCTGTTATAACCAATCCTGGATTGTGTTTGACTATTACTAACCCACATATGTTTTAAACCTGCAACACCATAGGACGTATGGGAAGGCCAGTCCCAGCAGACCCACCTGCCCCATCTCATCTGACTGTGGCACTGGCCCCCTTCACACCTGGGACCTCCTCATTCATTGGTCTTGCACTAACTTTGGGGGAACCCCCTCAGGGGATGGGGCTCATCCCCTGCCTGGGAGTGGTGCAGACAGGATCCTGTCACTCAAAGTCAGGTCCAGGGATTGGTGCATAGCAAGCTCTGAAGGGAGTTTGGAGATCTGCTACACCAGCTTGAAGGCCTTGTGGTGCATTTAGAGGGTCAGCCTGCTCCTCCTGCTCAGTCCCCAGCACAGCCCCCTTAAGCACAGTGAAGGTGCAGTGGTGACTATCCATAGGTGAGGACCTCAGTCCCAGTGTTACCTTTTGGGGGCTCATGGGCTTCCAATTTTCAAACACCCCTCCCCATCCAAGGTATCCCATGTGTATATACTTCCTCTGTATGCTGTCTTGTCTATCTTGCTTGTCTTCTTACCCAACCTACCCCCCTAAGTATACTTACTATC
This sequence comes from Protopterus annectens, assembly GCF_019279795.1. Taxonomy (NCBI): domain Eukaryota; kingdom Metazoa; phylum Chordata; order Ceratodontiformes; family Protopteridae; genus Protopterus; species Protopterus annectens. Next base: position 805,994,462 of record NC_056749.1, on the reverse strand, counting down.
CTTCCTCAACATTCCACTCACCTTAAAAAAGGGCAATCTGTTTCAAAAAAAATGTTGCCACATCCATAGCTGCCCATTTTGCACGTGTCCACTGGACACATGTATTCTGGTCTAATTGGCTTCACAACACATTATTGTTGTCCTCATTCCTCTCTTGGGAGGTTGTGTGTTCAAATCAACCTTCAGATTTAGTACAAATGCACAGCTGTTGCTATAAAGTTGCTGTAGAAAAAATGGACAGCTATGGACCTTCTCTACACCTGTCCTGCATATCCCTAGCTACTTTCCTTATTGTCTTTCCCTCTGTGTGCCCCCTTTTTTACCATTTTTCTATCACCCCTTTTTTCTTTTCTTTTAAAGAAATTAGTGCTGGGGTAAGCAGGAGTAAGCACACTTCAGCAGTAGTAAGTGGGCTTAAGCCTGTTTGCATGGCAACAAGCAATGGCTACACAGATTAAGCACTGTCAGTCTAATTGTTTGTAAGCTTATTTAACCAGAAGTTAACATTGCTTACCTTCACACAAATTTGCTTACAACTGCTTAAACGTGCCTTACTCACTCTGTATCCAACAGCCCCTGTTTTGCCCAGCAACAAAATAATCAGCCCTCGAAACTCAAACCCAGGACCCTGCACACCATAGCCACAGTGATTTACCACTAAGCTGTTTGAGTTATACATAAATGTGATGTTTTGTCAAACATATCATGCAGCACAGTCATTCAACAGTAGGGAAATGTATTTATACATGTAGATGTATGCATGTCTGTTTGTATGTGTGTGTGTGTGTATGTATATGTATATATATATATATATATATATATATATATATATAATGTGTGTGTGTATTGCATTTGCACATTGGATCCACAATCTGAACCTTTCACTGCAAAATCTCTGACCAAAGGCACTGTTAACGGGGGGTGAAGGGGCCCAAAATAGGGTACTCTTGTAATTATTGCCATTATCCCTTCCTCCACAACTGAACTGATCTGCCTTGCAACACAATAACCAGCACTTGCAAGTCTTGAACCCACGACACAGCACAACATAGCCACAACAAGTTGCCATCTTAGCTGTACGATGTTAGGATTATTTCTCTAATATATCATGCAGAACAGTCAGTCTACCATAGGGAATGTACAATGTGGAAGCAGTAAACATTCCAATGATACATATGTATGTGTATATATATATATATATATATATATATATATACATACACACACATAAATAATATGTATATACACATACATACACATATCAAGATATCACTACTTATAGATATGTACAAAAAGAGTATATATATATATATATATATAGAAGGTACACAGCATATCAAACAGCGATTATTCCTACATTTGCCCCCTTTTCAAAGGGCGAGTGTTTGATTCTTTCCTACAAATAAGAATTATTGTATGAAACATATACCCACACACAATGCAAAGGACATGACACTACACACAGTTTGCATACATATAAATGTTTGTGTACTATTTCAGTTGTTTATGCCATTTTTTATAGCAGTTAGGTGTTTGAAATACATAACTGATTAATGCAACTCTCAAACAAAACATGACTTTGCTGTCTAAGCTAAATCCTTCAAGTAGTACAACAGTAAAAAACACACTTGCCATGAAGATAAGAATCAATCAACACTTAATTACAGATGTAGTTCAGCAGCCACCAATTACAACTTGTACTCAACCCCTAGGCCAAAAGTATTAGTTGTCACAATGTATATCTGTTACATAACAGCTTAACTTAAAATGTCCCTATTACACTGACAGAACTGTGTGCAAGACAATACGCTCTAGCCCGCCACTGTTCCCATGGTGAAACATATGAAAATGTACAGCCATATACGTTAATGTTTCTTACTACCGCTATCCCTCAAATGTAACAGCCTAGGTTAAAAACATTTAATACCCTTTCCCCATAAAATGTTTTACAAGGGCATATCATGTCAGTCACCCTGCTAGACAAGGGTCCAGAGAAGTAAATATTGTGGGAAGAAATTTCCAGGAAATTGTTATGGCTAGGCGTGCATAGGCCTTAGGGCCGATAGCCTAGTACCAACCTATATAACAGTGTTCTCCATACACTGACCTCTAGACTGTATGAGGTCACACTTGTTTTGTCCAGCTGTAGCCCTCATATATATGGACCCTACCCCACATTTTGTGTGGGAGTCCACAACATCACTGGAATGATAGCAGGAATGCCAGCACTAAAAAATATAGGCCATTATCTTAGTAAGCTCTTACTGCATGACATCTGGACAAAGCCTAGTATATAGGTGGAGGACAGAGGCTGAAACACAGAGCCATATATGAAATATTGCTGTTATACACTGTGAAAGTTGCTGGTGTTACAGGATTGGTTGCAACATACCCTTACTCAGGAATATGAAGTTAGAAACACAAATGGGTGTTGCCATGTACTGATAGCAATCAACGGAGAGAATGCCACTGATATGTCAGACACAAGATCTGTGCGGTGAACAGCCAAAACATAACAGCCAATCCTCTGGCCATCATTTGGATAGGCCCACAGTTGAGAGCTATGCAGACAGACTGCATTCCATGTAAAACTAGCATATACACACAAACCCTGTAAAACTAGCAGTATTCCATGCATATAACATCAATATTCACACACAGGTCTGGAACCTTATACAAATATGTAGTTGGCCTGTGTCTGCAAGTCCTGCTGTAAGAAGCATTGCTACTTGCTGTCTATAACACTGCTGCCCCCACACAGGAAGGATGTCTTTCATACAAGAAAGGTAAAGGGACAATACACACATGATCTAGTCATTTATAGTAGTGGGTTGCTATGACATTGGCTATTGGCTATTGGAAGTACTACACAGCTGGCTGCATGCAATTAGCAAGTTGGGAACACCAATTGGTGCAGAGGCCATCACCTGATCATGAGCATCACCTGCAAAACCAGCTTGATCCCTGTAGTGGAGAGAGAGAGAGAGATAGAAAAAAAAAACTAATACTAAAAAACAAAAATACTACAATAAAAAAACAAACAAGGAAGACATCCAAGTGGTACACAGAAGAGATCACAATAATAAAATAGGTATGTGAAACATGTCAGCATGTAAGTGAATGTAGTACTCGGTCTGTAATAATGGGAATAGATGATGTTGAAAGATTTATATGTGCCATCAAGACTTGCTGTAATGATGTCCTGCTGAACAACTGCTATGGACATAGCATCTTCTGGCCCTGTGGGCAGTGGGCCATACCTGTCAGCTGTGCAGATCTGCACAGAATGTCCAGATTTAAGCCATCATAGTGTTTGTTCTGTTCCTGCAAACATGTATATTAGTCTAGCAAATAGCTGAATGTGGAAGTAATTAAGTCATGATAGACACATGAGTTTCTGACCCCTACCACCTTCAGAACAGTCATGGTAATGTGAAATGTATCATGCACAAACTTCATAGGTTTGTAATAGGCATATCTATGATCTGTCCCTATACATCCCCCCTAATGTTAGGCTGTGTCCACATGTGACGCTCTGTTTCATAGCAAGGTAGAACAGTGCAGCTGTGGAGGAAGGAGGTTTAGAGTGTGGATCTGATGTCTGCACTATATATATATATATATATATATATATATATATATATATGGCTACGTATATACAGACACACATAAATCTATAATGACTGTGCTGCATTATATGTTTGAGAAAAACATCACACATATCTGCAGCTCAGATGACTTAGTGGTAAATTGCTGTGGCTATGCTGGGCAGGGTCCTGGGTTAAACACTTGCAAGGGCTGATAATTTATTTGCTGGCCAGAACAAGGGCTGTTGTGTACAGAGTGATTAAGGCACCTGTAAGCGGATGAGAAATGGACAGTTATGTATGGTGTGAAATTCTTTTTGGCAACAGATTGTCCTTTTTTTGTTGAGGTGAGAGTGGGATGTTGGGGAAGGATAGTAGGTATATTTGGGGAGGTAGGTTAGGTTAGACGTCAGACAAGACAGCATACAGGGGCAGTATATGACACATGGTGGGTAAACACCTTGGACAGGGTGGTGTTTGGAAATTGGAAGCCCATGAAGACCCCAAATGGAAACAGTGGGACCGAGGTCCCCACTTCATGACCCTGAAGGTGGCTGTGCTGGGGGCTGAGCAGGAGGGGCAGGCTGATCCTCTAATTGCACCACAAGGGCCTCAAGGTGGTGTACCACATCCCCCAATTCTCTGTGGAGCACACTGTGCACCAAACCCTGGACCTGACTTCAGGTGACAGGATCCTGTCTGTGCCCACTCCTGGGGGGGGGGATGAGCACCATCCCCTGAGGTGGTTCCACCTGAATTTAATGCAGGACCAGCAGATGAGGAGGTCCCGGGGTGGGTCTCAGACATGCTATGGGCTGGTGCCATGGCCAGACGAGGTGTGAGAGGTGGTTCTGCTGAGAACAGCCTTCCCAAATGTCCTATGGTATTGCAGATTTAGAACATATGTGGGTTAGTAATAGTCAACACAATCCTGGATTCGTTATAACAGCATGTATAAATATTCCCATTAACCCAAAACACCAGATTTAGAAGAGTTGTATAGAAAACAGAACACATGCAATATGGAACCACAGTGGTCATTACATTGGCATGCAGGTTAGATTGATAGCAACAGGCCACCAATGATAGTGTTTCAACATGGAACATGAATAGAAACCCATTTCAATATTTGTTGCACAATAGGATATATGTCCCAACAGTAGGTTTGGTGTAAACATACCCATTGATTTGTGTATTCAGATTATTGTTGCAGATATGGTGGGGGGGTGATGTCAATTAACAACTATGATATCCTTGCAGCATGCAGTCCTCAGAACTTTTTTCCTGTTTATGTCTTCCAGGTACCATGTTCTGGGAGCGTCTCCCTGCTTATACTCCACAGGAGAATGATATAATAATAAACTTCCTTGTGCATCACCACCGAACCCTCTTTGGATGTACAGCCCATGATCTGCAGGAGAGGACTGCTCTGTGGAATGAGCTCATCCACAGGGTAAACAATGTTGGCCTGCATAACCGCAGTTATGAGCAGGTGTGACATTGTTGCACTGATCTCATCTGTCATGCCCGTCAGTGTGCTGCTGCAGTTAGGAGGGACCAGCTAGCCACAGGTGGGTGTCATGCCATCCAGCCCCCACTGACACATGCTGAGAAGCTCCTCGCCAGCCTTGGGGCATCTGCCCAGCAGCCAAGCCAGGAACCTGATGATAGCATTGTGGAGGTGGGTGATATCCACACAATGGACAATTAGCGTGCAGGTAAGGCTCCAGGGCACATTAGTAGACCACTGTTGCTTACCCATCTTCATCTATATAGTATCTTCATGCATATGGCAGATAATATAGTCTGTTGCGGCAGTGTAGTAATGAACAGATGTGCATAATCTCTAGTATTGTGGGTTTGTACTGTTGATGTACTGAAATGCTGCTCCCACCCTGTACCAATGCCACAGGTGTGGCTAATGACATTACATCTCTCACACAACTATGTAGGTCCCTCTGGTATACAACTGGGGCAGCAGCATGCAGCTGGTGAGTATGGAGTTGTTTTGTTCAGGTTTGCCAATACACTGGCCATGTTATTTGCCATGCACACATTTAAAACACCTACCCATAATGCATGCTGTACATGTTCACTTATTGTTAACTACACTGCATCACAGTGGTCACCATGGTGGCATATTTGAAGGGTATGTAAGAGTACTGCAGTATACCTAACACCCTGTTAGTGCAAGGTGTGTGTATAGAGATAAACATAATGGTGGGACAAATGGCCTACAGTAGGGACATGTCTGAAACATTGCCCTTATACAGTGGCTACAACAGTGTATACACCACTGTTACAATGGAAACTGTTACAGATCTACAGAATGGCATATCACAATACCACATTCCACACCTTTTACAACCTGTAATGTGATCCTAACATGAGCAATGAATGTGTAATATGGAATTCTATGTTAGGATAACTAATATGGTGAATACATACCTTAACAAACACTGGAAGCATGTGTGTGCACACACTCCAAATAGCATATTGTGGAAGCAGCTTTTGAGATACAGACAGCATTCACTCTTCTTGAGTACACACCTTCCATCAAGTACAGGGCCTCAGTGTCACACCAAGTAATGGTCTGCTGTCCAAGAAGTATGTCTATGACATTTGCCCACTCACCCGCAACAGAGGCAGCCGTGGCTTGCACACATCTTGCAAACCATGGAATAGATCCCATATCCAAAAGGTAGCACTCAGGAGTGGGAGACATAGCCTTACCTCACCACTGCATATACCATGACAAACAGTGCAGACAGTCATGTATGTGACTATGAAGTATGGGACAACATTAATGTAGAAAATAAACAGATGCTCATCCAAGACAGATGACAATTGCAAACTGGTCATAGAGGCTGCCGAAAAACATGCAGCAACACTGAGGGACTTGCAGGAATGTCTAGCAAGTACTGCCTGTGTCAACAATTGCCTGGACTCTGCATAAGTGTGGCCTGTGGGTAAGGTTAATCAGATGGAAGAGTTGTTCCACAGGAAAAATCATCCAGGGATCTCTACAGGTAGCATATGCATAACATCAAGTCTCCCAAAGGCATGTGTTGCAATGTGTAATGGTGTACCGAAACCAAGGCTGAAACCTACAGACAGTATTAATAAAGATACATGTGGTGCACAAGCAACACCTCACTCCACCTTGGGCCCACCCATCCCCATCTGTACCTTGCTGGTGCTAGTGTACACCTTTAGGTTTGCTGTTCATTAGCAGGAACTAGGCCAGTAGACATGGTGTTTTGAATTTGGAACACTCCAAAATGACACTCATGCATGGCCCATAGTTGTCAAGCTTCTGCAATAAGGCTGAGGATGGGGAGGGTCATCCTGAAACACAACAGTGAACTGAAGCATACATCCAAAGCTTGCAAAGAATGGCTGTATCTGAACACAGTCAAGGTAATGAACTGTGCCAGACATAGCCCTGACTCCACAGCAATAGTGAAGGCACTATATGTCCTCTAAGGGCTGTGCACATGAGCTGACCTTGAAATCCGGCAGAGTTGGGGGACATCTGTAGGCCGGAGTGACCAAATAATGGCAAGTGAAGATGGGCCATGCTAGTATACCCCTTCCAGCAATAGTGACTGCTCTTGTTCCCTTAACAAGTGCTGCAACAAACCATCATGTTAAGGGTGTGCACACTTATGTAACCCACATATTATAAGCATCTCAATCAGCATCTGCACAACTAACATATTTGTTTGATACTGCATTTGATTGCACAGGTCATTTGTCACATATCAGGTGTGTGTAATGTTAACATATGCAGTAATGTGGCCCCATTGCATATCAGGGAAGAGGCTGGCACATCAATAAGGGTGTGTACACTCCTCATAGCCAAAGTAAGCTTTAAAGGTTGTCAGTGTAATTGGATTTTATTGCTCATACATGCACTGCTGATAATGAGATATGCGAATCAGAGGTCAAGCATTCACTATTGACATCTGTCCTCATATCATCCCAGGTATGTGTCAGACAAATACATAGGGGCTGTGAGCAACAGAGCAAACATAACTGCCACACATATACACATTCAGCAATGGTGTGTACACTTGTGAGGTATGATGCACAGTGCATGCCAGGGTGCTGAACAGGTGCACAGCAATACTGTGAACATGAGTGCAGTGTGTTCCAGGGGAAGGGGCATCACCTACTAACACAACTCATGCATCACATATATGTATAATGTTGGTAACAAGGATTGAGTATAGCTGCAGTGCATGCAGTTGAATGCCATATGCCATGCATGTTGACTGTTGGGTAATGAGAGGTCTGTGTAATATCTTTGTGACACCTCACCTGTAAGTAAGTGTGTGTGTGTGAGTCTGTGTAGTGGTAAACAATGATGTACAGATCTTAAATTACATTTTTTGTTTTCCCCTCACAGGTGGCGAGATGGGTCAGGGTCCCTCCTGCAGGCAAACTGATGTTAGTGTCCATACAGACTCTAACAATGATGATAGGTATGGTGAGGCACAGGCAGAGTTGTCAGGGGCTGAAGCTGTGCCATTGGTTGACATCCCACTTTTATCCACCCCATCCCCACACACAGTCACAATGCCTATACGCACCCCATCACCAGTGGCCGTAGATGAGGGACAGTTGGCAGGTGGTGGCATGGCACAGGACAGTGTGGTGACTATGGCAAGTGTGTCTGTACAAAGGAGCCATAGCCGGATGGATGGCAAGGTTCCACACAGGCAGATGTACAAGTGTTCTCATAGGAGGGCTGCTGGCCATCATGCCCCTGGCAGAAGTGCCACAGCAGGTGTCACCAGACACATGTTTCAGGCCATCATGGAGGCACAAGCACATATGGAAAATTATATCAGCCAGAGTCTGAGGCTCCAGAGGGCTACTCATTCTGCTGTACTGGACAACATCCTTGACCTTGCAGGTGTCCACCATTATTTTGCAGAAGTCCTGGATAGACAGTTGGGTGAGATGGTGGGAATTCTTGACTGTGCAATATCTGTGTTAGAGCATATGGTGGGAGTAGGGTGACAACCATGTGGACATTGGTCAGCAACACCAACAGGTGGAGGTCTACGTGGATGTGCAACAAGTTACAGCCACTCCCGTAGTGGCAGTACCAGCAAAAGCACTGCAGGGGGGCTGTCCACACCAGAACACAGCAGGCCACATGCACATGATCCTGGCTGGTCCCGACAGGGACTCAGATCCAGCGGACATTTGTCATCATCAGGGGAGAGTACCATATCTGGGCTTGTACCTGGTAGTGCCCGTGGAACCTCTGGCAGGCACAGTTCTCATGTCCATGGCCAGACAATGTGAAAGGCACACCCTGCCATGCATGGTCTGCAGCTGTCCAACAACCCCCTGTATAGGGCAGCCACATGGCAGAACTGTGTGCATACAGACACACACACATCACCAACACAGCTAGGGCACCTCCATACCTACACACACTACATCTGCACAGTCCAATTGATAATGAAACCCCCTAACACACACACATAATGTCAACCAAATGGCTCAACCTAGGTCTCTGGCAAACCCACAACACATCCTGTGTATATGATGATACCTATGCCACATCCCTGCCATCCATATCATCGATGCAAGGACATGCTAATATGGTTCTGATGCACAAGGTGAATGTACTAAGGTTTAACAATGTAATGCTGTGTAACATGTTTTCAGCTGGAAAGTTTAATGCTTACATGTCAGGATGTGTAGCTGTCCAGCCATGATGCATTATAACTGTTATTAACACTGACTGATTGTGGTTTCCAAAATGTATTCAGTTTGTGTTGTAGGTGTCTATGTGTCAGCAGGATGTTGGTCTGCTGTTGTTTCCTACAAGGAGTATGGCACTCTGATAACACATTGACTGTGTCATATCAGGTCTGTATAACAGTTACTGCATGTGCTACATGGCTGATAGGTATGAGGAGTGTATACAGGTGAGTGCATGGTGGCTGATGTCAGCAGTCCTTCTACAGTGGACAATGGTAAGTGTACTGGGTGGCACACACCAAATGTTTGTAAATAACAAACACACACAGAGGCTTTGGTGTTGATGCAATACACCGTGAATACTGTACACACACTGATGTGCTTAATTGTGCAGTGAACTCATTTTAGCCTATGTAATTCCACCAAGACAAAATAAGCAAAACATCACATCAGTAAATAATCAGTCTGCCAGTTTAATGTAATCGACAATGGTACTGGCAGGGTATATGTTCTCTTCCCCAATGTAGTGTAGTCCTGGAGTTGGTAAACATTGGTGTGCTGGTGTGGGTGGCACAGCCTTCCACTTTGGAGGGTGTGGGTGGTGTAGAACCACACATAGTGTGATTGACAACTACTTAAAATGTTAACATAAACTGTACAATATTACAGCAGACTAAGGGAGGATACACACAACAATAACCCCAATGAGGGTGGCTGTGGCCACAACACCTACACCCAACTATATATACCAACTCCAGTATCGCTGTACAGTGGGGAAGAGGGCATTTACACATCTACTACTAGTTTTGATGGAATGAATTTCCACAAGATCATTCATTTGAAATGATAGCGGTTGCCAGTCAGTTCTCAGACAGATGACCTCCTGGGCCATGTATTTTCTGCAAACTGAAGTAGATCCCTTCACATACACACACACTTACATGGCAACACTGAGAGTAGAACCGCTACCTAGGTACTTATCGCTACTAATGTGTTTGGCCTTAATTGCAAACACCACACAGCTTTTAGGATGAGGTGTGTCTCGAGTTTCTTGTTAAGTGAAGAACATCACCAGACATTGTACAGTATAGTAATGGGGATGTGCTGGGTGTTAACGAACAATACATAGCATGACATACTGTCATATGTACATTGACAAACACACAACAGTCATAGACACATCTGAGAGACCTGTGTTTATCAGTGCTAACTACCTTGTCAGTGACTCCATTCTGTTACAGATCATTTGCACACAGCACATGCATCATTGGGATGGATAGTGTAATCACTTACCTGTATGGCTGATGGTGACATCGGTCTTCATACAGTGGACCATGGTGTAAAGACAGTATACCTAGCACCCACACCCCACACTGGATATTTTACTCACTGAAACCCATGATAATGCTCTAACATACCCACAATCACACATTGACCAGGACTGCAATACAACCCCTTGTCTATCTAATCAGTGCTACTACCAGGATATGCATTTATTGCACATGCCACAGAGATGGTAGGGTGAGGGTTTGTCATGGCTCTCCTAATGTCAGCAACATCACTATCTCTTATAATGTATGGCATAGTGTGTTGTATTTGGAGACTGTGGCCTCGGAATGCTGTACACTTGCATGCATACACACATTTGCCAGGACTCAGAGGGTAACCCATGTCTATCTACCCACTTGTCCAACAGTGTTATGCTGGTACTGCAAGCTCTAGATAGCTCATAGGGTGGAGAGTGTAACAAGGTACATTTAATGTCCATTACAGCAGCAACCATTTCTAACTATGGCAATGAGGGGATGTAGTAGGTGAGAAGGGCCTCGGGGTATTATTAACTACAAGTTTACAAACACACTGACACTGTTATTCTCAGTAATGCACACTGATACATTTGTCAGTACTGCGGTCAATAGATGCAGGTGTTCCTAGGTGTGTACCAGGATAATGTCCATGGAGAGAAGAGAAGAGTGGGGGATGTGGGTACAGTGGTATCATGTCACATGACATTTGTCAGTAGGCCATCTATCAGCTGATGCCACTTGAGTGATCCTCAGGGCGACCGTTAAATGCAACATCCAACCATGTGGTTGTCTCTTGCAGAGGGCCAGTGAGCTGTTCCAATTGACATGTATACAACATATATTTCATACCATGGCCATTGTTTGGGTTGGAGACCTGTACCCAAACATGTTCTTTTGACTGTGGTAGTCTAGTTGAGGTATCCATGGCATGTGGTGCATACAGAGTGGAGTTTCCTAGCTGTGGCATTCATAACACAGCTGGGCAGACATGTCAGTGCCAGTCAAGCATAAGTCAGTCTGTAAGCAGCCAAGATGGATACCTGACATCTGCACATCTGTACAAAAGACCGACAGAAATAGCTAGCCAATAGGTTATGCATTAGGATGAATGCTTTGACAGACAGACATCTGACACTGATAGGTATGCCATTACTACATGACAGCAGCCCTCAGTGACATGTCCTATACACATAGTAGTCTACAGTTAATATCCACATATCATATCAATATCCAGTAGAAAATATTTAATAACACACGGCTCACATACCAAGGACATGATAGTCAGTACTCAGAGTCCAGCTTTGCATGCAGGGGTGTATGGTTCCAGTACTACAATCTGCAAACTACTCTTACTTGGGAAAGCACTGTTAACAATAGTAACATAATGATACAATACATGCAAGTGTGACTGCATATAACCTGGGATACTACCCATGTATGAAACATACAAAGAGAAAATATTGTTGTACTAGCCATATATACTCAGGTGTCCCATACAGTATACTCACACCCCTTGCTACTGTAATGACAGCACATAGAAGCATGTTATGTACATGGAATTAAATACACTTATTAAAGATGTCATTACCCTGATATTTTATCAGTCTGGAATGTGATCACTGGTTACCAAGGTTAAGCTATGCTTAGCAGGAGTAAGCATTGCTTAAATATAAATGCTAAGCAGATTTGCACAGTGGTAGGCAAAGTCTACACAGTGTAGCCCCCACCTACTCAGGTTATAAACTACTTAATTACCCTTTTAATAGGGAATGTTCAATATAAAACAATACTATACAATATTAAACTGTACTGGGCCCCCCAAACCCCACCTACTTTAATATTCTTACTCCGATAGTGCACTACAGTGGGGGAAAAGGGCAGATACACTGTCAGCAATATTTTTTGCAAAATGGATTTTCGGCGATTTGGACCCTATGTCAGAAATTTTGGGCGAAATGGATTTTCAGAGAAATGTCATAGACCTCTATATATATATATATATATATATATATATATATATATATATATATATATATATATATATATATATATATATATAAAACATATGCCCATAACATGTAGTGGAGTCGTACCTCAGCACCAATAGTCACAACCTTTTAGTGCAAGGGGATGTAATGTAAGTATTGCAGATATAAATGTAGAGTGTTGCTACATTAACTGGGGTTGTGTTGAAACGTGTGGGAAGTCACTTCTAATACTGACGTACACCATCAGTTACTGACAGAGATCATAAGATCTTCATAGTGAAGTTCCACACAGATCACAGTAATGATCCTTTGGAATACAGCAGAGATATGACCAATAAACGTGAACAGTCTGACATAATCTGATCAGTCCAGAGGTATACACAGAACTCCTTAGTGCAAGATGTGTGAACCAAGCCTGACAAAGTGGATGTTTACAGCCATGTAAATGGGGATATCACAAACATACTGGAATAGGTAAGATCACACAGTTGATGCATTCACACACTCCTGTCTGTCCTAACACATATTAACCAGAGGAGCAGAGGTCTGAAGCCCACATACTTCCCACTAGATAGTGACATACATCTTCACAGCAACCCATTGCTTTTTCAGAAATACACAACACTTATGGTGGCCAAGCAACAGTACATCTGACAAATATCTGGACATAACATCACACTAGGTAAATACACTGAGCTACTAGGCATGTCACAAAGCACTGTGCAAACTACAAGCAGACTGCCACGACACTGACCCAAGTTTCCTATGGGGGAATACACATGTACTTCCAAATATAGCAGGCGCTATAGGCATGTAACAGCATGGATTAACAGACACCAGTGTAAAAGTGCATACCAACAACCAATCTCAACACAGTCACATAATGGTAAGCCTAATTAATAGTACAGTATATGGACTGTGTGAACAAAACCATCCTCATATCTGCCACTCACACACTAACTCTACATATACTGGGCCTATACACAGTGTAGTCCGATGCCTGACTGTGATATGGGACAAGTTTCAGTCTGGCCCTCCCTACAAACATGTACACTGATAGGGTACCATAAACTGGAGCAGCATGCAATGTCGGATAGAACAGGACCAAGAACAATGACATCTACCACAATCTGTAAACAGGCCAAGTAACATATTCACAATACACACTCTGTCAACAATCACCATAAGTACACATACTTCACTACTGTGCAGACTACAACAGAATGTCCAGGTTTTGTCTTCAAATATAAGGCCTACTATACATAACATGTCTAGCAGTCTAATATCTCACTGGCTTGTTATCAGGTATGATGTCAGTAAATAATGATGTACTGTACATCTGCACCTCTTACTGCATGACATATGGACAAAAGGTGACAGACTTGGGGGACGGAGGTACAAACACAGGGCCAATATTGACATATTGCTGTGATAAACTGAGTAATTTCCTGGTGTAATGGGTTTGTTGTGACATATCTCTTCTGAGGGATATGAAGTCAGTAACTCACATGGATGTCACCATGTACTGACTGCAATCATCAGAGTATGCTACTGCATTTCTAAAGATAGGAAATGTGTGATTAGTACGCCACATGTAAGAATCCAAACTCTGGCCAGTCTGCAGATAGCCCTAGAGGTGAGTGTTTCCTCAACCACATAACACTGTCATGCCAGACTTTAAATCATCTAGAACAGCCATATCCACACAAACCCTGTTAAACCAACATTACTTCAAATGTAGAACAGCGATACTTACATTCTGTCCCTGTGTCTGGAACATCCCCCTCCTGTTTGTTGGCCTGTCTCCACAGTGTATGTTGTAAGAGGTATTTCCAACTACCCTCTGTGATGCTGTTTGCCAAACACCCACATGGATTCCTGCTCACAGTGAGGGAAAATGGCCAACACTCACATGAAGTGCTTAGTAATAGGAGTGTGTTTCCATACAATTGGCTATAGGAATTATACCACAGCTGCTCCACATGCAAATATCAAGTGAGGGACTGCAATTCGTGCACTGACCATCAGCTGATCATGAGAATTACTTACAAAACTCAAGCTGCTGCCTATGCAAAACAGATTTACTTTTCCACATCCACCAGAGAGGGAGACAGAGAGAGAGAGAGAGAGAGAGAGAGAGAGACAGAGACAGAGACAGAGACAAAGTAAGAAAGGAAGGGGGTAAGAGAGTAAGAGCCAAGCATGTTTGTGTATGATCTGTGGGTGGAGAGTGGTATCTGGGTATTATAATGGTTGCCTATATTGTTTAATAATCCATACTGTCACATAGTAATTGCACGTGGCTATACACATTTATGGCTAATGTTTGTCTACAACAACCTCTACAGTGTTTGAAAACTGTTGGCCTTGTAATGTGGACAATGGGACATATAGGTCCTCAGTATAATGATGTAGCAAAACCCACACTGTAATGGATCCTATCATTACATGATCATCCCAACAACCACACAGGATACTGATGTCACACACAAATACACACTTACCGGTACTGAGTTTCAAACCCCTATATGATTATGTATTGCTTTTGCAGTGTTACGCATTATTGCACATGCCACAGAGCTTACATGTTGGAAAGCTGTCCAAAGGTATCTTTGAAGGTGAGTGACATCAGCATCAGTGCTAAAGGAGAGGTAAGGGAAGTATAGTAAGTGTGAATGTCCACAAAAGCAGGTGTCACTGAAGACACACACACATTATCACAGTTGGCAGGATCAGGATTAGAATTCCTACTTAACTAAATTGCTACAGTACAGCATTACACAATTATCACACACATGACAGAGCTTACATGGGTGAAACATAGCCAAAGGGTTATTTCAAGGTGAATGACACCAGCAGGCATGCTAAAGCAGGGCAATGGGAGGTGTAGTGAGTGTGAATGGCTTCAAATTCATTAATCTCCACACACACACACACACACACACACACACACACACACACACACACACACACACACACTTGCCAGTACTGAGATGCATAGGTAGTAGGTGAATGGGCCTGAAGGCTGTACAAGGCTAGGTAAAGGGAATACCTTGGCATCAGACCATATGACAATAGTCTCCAGTGTGGCTCAGGGGTGTAGTCCCTGGATTGGTCCCCACAGGTGGATATTGTATTCACCGTCCACTCATCTGGGTTACTATTGTGGGTGGCCATTGATGTGCACTGCTTCCCGTGTATGTGATCTATATCCTGTAACATGGACAGTGTCTGGGTTGTGCACATGTCCCACATGCATGTTCTTTGACGTGTGGAAGTGTACCTGAGGTTTCTGGGGCATGTTGTGTGGACAGATTGTTATCTTCTGATGTAGCATTCCTGACCTCATTTGGCGAGACCTGGCTATGGAACTGAGGTCGAGCATGCACCTACATTGACAACATGATACAGGTATTCAGTGGAGGTAGTGACATCTGTCCATACAGGGCATGTGTATAAGGCATGGTATTCCCTTTGTGGGTTACATTTGCAGACTCTACAGTTGTTGCAGGCGTCCAGTGGGGAACATAGCAAAAGGGCTACTGTAAGCATGTATTTGCTTACTGCAGGGATGGAACAGGGTGCCATGTCCTTTTACTTGCTTGATAATACATAGTCAGGAGATGTAACACATCACAGTACTTTCTGATGTCAGTGGCACTGTTGTGGTCAACAGACATGTAGTTCACTGCAATCACACCATGGTTGCTATCTGTGAGGCAATATGCAGGGAACTACCAATATAGTGGTTGTTGCCTAGCCAAGTGTATTTGTGTATGAGACATAGGTGGAGAGTGTTCTCTGAGTAATAGAAGGGTTGTTTATACTGTTCACCAATCCATAATGTCACATGTAGGGCTATGGATTGTCTACACCAGCTTCTCTGGTGTTTGACATCTGTTGTCCTTGTAAGGTGGACATTGTGACATATACTAGGTCCTCAACATAATAATTTAGCAAAACCTGCCACACAATGCATCCTGTTATTACACTATCACAGCAACATTCACACAGGATACTGATGACAGACACATACACACACACAATTGCCAGCACTGAGATTCAAATCCCTATGTACTGCAACTATAAGGTATCACATTTATTGCATGTGCCATGGAGCTTATGGGATGGATGTTGTCCCAAGGTACTTCTAAGGTGAGGAACATCACCAGCCCTTGTAAATACTGGCATTGGGTGATGTAGTGGGTGAGAGATCCCAAAAATAATTGTACCTTAAACACACATTTACTTTTGCCAGGAGGGAGGTTCAAACCTCAATCTAACAATCTTTACAGACTGTTATGGTATGTATTTACTGCATGCACCACTGACTTGACGTGGTTTAGGGTTGGCAACAGGTACTTCTAAGGTGGATGATATCTGCAGGACTGCTAAAGTCAGGCTCTGAGATGTGCACTGGGTTTAAATGTGGGCAAAATCTTTGAGGTACACACACAATGAAGTACATGCACAAACACTTGTCACAGATGAGATTCAAATCTATACCTATGTAGTTACTGATACTACATTGTTCCACATTTATGGCACACACCATGGAGCTTACATGTTGGAGAGCTCTCCACAGGTATCTTTGAAGGTGACTAACATCAGCAGCAGTGCTAAAGGAGGAGTAAGGGAAGAGTAGGGAGTGTGAATGGTGTTAAAGGAGGAGTAAGGGAAGTGTAGAGGGTGTGACTGGTGCTAATGGAGGAGTAAGGGAAGTTTAGTGAGTGTGAATGGTGCTAAAGGAGGAGTAAGGGAAGTTTAGTGAGTGTGAATGGTGCTAAAGGAGGAGTAAGGGAAGTTTAGTGAGTGTGAATGGTGCTAAAGGAGGAGTAAGGGAAGTTTAGTGAGTGTGAATGGTGCTAAAGGAGGAATAAGGGGAGAGTAGTGAGTGTGAATGGTGCTAAAGGAGGAGTAAGGGGAGAGTAGTGAGTGTGAATGGTGCTAAAGGAAGAGTAAGGGAAGTTTAGTGAGTGTGAATGGTGTTAAAGGAGGAGTAAGGGAAGTTTAGTGAGTGTGAATGGTGCTAAAGGAGGAGTAAGGGAAGTGTAGTGAGTGTGAATGGTGCTAAAGGAGGAGTCAGGGAAGTGTAGTGAGTGTGAATGGTGCTAAAGGAGGAGTAAGGGAAGTGTAGTGAGTGTGAATGGTGCTAAAGGAGGAGTAAGGGAAGTGTAGTGAGTGTGAATGGTGCTAAAGGAGGAGTAAGGGAAGTGTAGTGAGTGTGAATGGTGCTAAAGGAGGAGTAAGGGGAGAGTAGTGAGTGTGAATGGTGCTAAAGGAGGAGTAAGGGGAGAGTAGTGAGTGTGAATGGTGCTAAAGGAGGAGTAAGGGAGAGTAGTGAGTGTGAATGGTGCTAAAGGAGGAGTAAGGGGAGAGTAGTGAGTGTGAATGGTGCTAAAGGAGGAGTAAGGGAAGTGTAGTGAGTGTGAATGGTGCTAAAGGAGGAGTAAGGGGAGAGTAGTGAGTGTGAATGGTGCTAAAGGAGGAGTAAGGGGAGAGTAGTGAGTGTGAATGGTGCTAAAGGAGGAGTAAGGGGAGAGTAGTGAGTGTGAATGGTGCTAAAGGAGGAGTAAGGGAAGTGTAGTGAGTGTGAATCGTGCTAAAGGAGGAGTAAGGGAAGTGTAGTGAGTGTGAATGGTGCTAAAGGAGGAGTAAGGGAAGTGTAGTGAGTGTGAATGGTGCTAAAGGAGGAGTAAGGAAAGTGTAGTGAGTGTGAATGGTGCTAAAGGAGGAGTAGGGGAAGTGTAGTGAGTGTGAATGGTGCTAAAGGAGGAGTAGGGGAAGTGTAGTTAGTGTGAATGGTGCTAAAGGAGAAGTAAGGGGAGAGTAATGAGTGTGAATGATGCTAAAGGAGGAGTAAGGGGAGAGTAGTGAGCGTGAATGGTGCTAAAGGAGGAGTAAGGGGAGAGTAGTAAGTGTCAATGTCCATAATATCAGGTATTATCAAGGACACACACACAGTTGCCATGTCTGGGAGTAGAACAAACTATTACGTCATACTATAGTATTACACAGTTATCACACACGCCACAGAGCTTGTAGTGCTGGACCTTGTCCAAAGGGGTATTTCAAGGTGACTGACATCAGCAGGCTTGCTAAAGTAGGGCAATGGGAGGTGTAACAACTGTGAATGGTCTCGAAATCATTAATCTCCACACACACACACACACACACACACACACACATACACACAGGTTCACAGTCACCATGTCTGGGATTAGAAATCCTACCTAACTAGTATGTTACACTATAGCATTACGCAGTTATCCCAAGCACCACAGAGCTTATGAGGCTGAGACTTGGTCAGAGGGTTATTTCAAAGTGACTGACATCATGAGTGCTAACATGGGTGATGGGAAGTGTAGTGTGTGTGAATGGGCCATAAACCATTCCTCCGGAAACACACACACAACACACAGTCACGCACAACTTTACATTTGACAGGACTGGGTATACAAATTCTAGATGAATATTGATTTGTGCTATCATGTTACACAGTTGTCACAAGCACCACAGACACTATAGGGTTGAGGGCGACCAAAAGCAAATGTCTACAGTGATTGACATCAGCACATCATGTGATATTGGCCAATTAGATGTGTGGTAGGTGGGACAGGCCTCATGATGTAAATCTCTTTGTCACTGTCTCTCTCTTTCCCACATCTCTGTGTGTATGTTTGACCTATTATAGTCTGTTGGCCTTGGATATGTGTGAGTATTCCTATCCAATGTGCGTGCAAAGCATGAATGGTGTGCAATGTGGTGTGTGTGCACAGACATCTGCGACTGACAGATATGTATAGTGCACTGTTGTTGTCACTCTTGGGCTTCATTTCTCTAAACACTTCCAAAGCCCTCTATATTATCTGCATCTACCTACCCCCTGGTAATAATATCTCTACAACAGAAGACATTCTAAGCTGGGTATCAACTTCTTACCCACAAGAAACCACTATACTAGGTGATTTTAATACTGACTGGAAATGTGTAAATACAGAGAATCCTTCATCACATATTAATCTTCATGGCTTTAGTCAAACTATCACCACCACCACTAGACTGGGTATCAACTTCTTACCCACAAGAAACCACTATACTAGGTGATTTTAATACTGACTGGAAATGTGTAAATACAGAGAATCCTTCATCACATATTAATCTTCATGGCTTTAGTCAAACTATCACCACCACCACTAGACTTAACAAACCCAACAACAAAGAGAGTATCTTAGATTGGATACTCATTAATAAACAACAACAAATATACAAGGTAGGAACTCTACCAGATGACTTAAGTGATCATATGTTAACTTACATTATAAGACAAAAGAATTATATCCCTAACACCCCTACTTACAAGATCTCTCGAACCAACAATCATTTTAACCCTGCATTATTCCAGAATTAACTTAATGCCTGTAACTGGCACCCACTAAAAACTCCCCCTCTTGAGCAGGCAGTTAAATATTTCAACTCTATATTCTTAACTATCCTTGACAAGCATGGTCCTAAATGTTCTATCAGAATGAAGTCCAAACCTGCCCCCTGGCTTTCAAAAGAAACTAGACAACTCATATTGCGTAGGAATAAATCTTGGACCAAGTGGAGAGCATCCAAAAATATCTCAGAGCAACAAAGATTCAGACAGCTAAGGAATACTACTAAAAAAAGCCATACTGACTGACAAAAAAACTACTACTGCAAACTACAGCAATCTCACCATAACAACCCACAAAAATTCTGGTCTAGCATTAATAGTCTCCTTCACCCAGGGCATTCCAGTGCACCACCCCCTCTAGGGACTGATAACAATACCTCCCTTCAAACTGCCAATGCCTTCAATACCTTCTTCACTGACACCATAAAATCTCTAGCCTGCCAACTGATCACTAACAACTCTAATCTCCAAACCTCTTTACCTAATACTCTCCCAACATTCCAAATACAACCCATCACTACCTCGTACATCCAAAAATGTATACATAAACTTAAGCCATGTTACCCCTCTGCAGACCAAATACCATCTGAATACCTGCAAAAAGCAGCCGAAGCAGTTGTTTATCCTGTATCCATCCTTATAAACAGAACCATAAATGAAGGAACTATCCCAGATATCTGGAAAATCTCCCACATTATCCCTCTACATAAAGGCGGAAACTCCAATGAGTATTCCAACTACAGGCCTATAGCTCTCTTATCACCCTTAGGAAAAGTTATGGAAAAATGTATTCACCATCAAGTAATTAACCAGCTAACCCAACATAATATACTAGCTAACTGTCAGCATGGCTTCAGGCCATTTTATAGTAGCACCACAGCCCTCTTATCTTTCACCGACTCTATCAATAAAAACTGTAGCAACAACATCCTCTCATCTGCACTCTTTATTGATCTGTCAAAAGCCTCTGACATGGTCAACCACCCTCTACTCCTAAAAACTCTTGAATCCCTTGCCCTTGACACCAAGGCTGCTCTCTGGTTTAAGTCCTACCTTAACAATATGCAACAAGCAGTCTTTTGGGAGAATAAACTATCTTCCCACCTGCCAGTCTCCCTTGGAGTCCCTCAGGGCTCCATTCTCGGTCCACTTCTATTCTCAATATTCATCAATGACCTTTACTTAACAATCCCTCAAGCTACCTGCATACAATATGCAGATGATTCCACGCTCATATGTTCTGCCAACTCCACATCTGCACTACAATCCCTAACTCAGACAGTATTCAACTCAGTCGAGGCATGGTTCCTAAAACGTTGCCTCCTTTTGAATGCCAAAAAAAAACAAGCTCTTGCTCTTCACACCTAACAATAAGTCCCCAGCAATCAATTTCTCAATCAATTCAAATAATGGCACCATTATAACCACAGACTCTACCACCAAACTATTAGGAGTCTTAACTGACAATAACCTTACATTTGACAATCATATAAATAACACAATAAAAACTGGAAATAGAAAATTGGGCTCCCTATGTAGAATAAAACCCTTCTTAACACCAACAGCCAGAACTACAATTGCTCACTCCCATCTAATCTCTACTCTTCTTTATGCTTCCCCCATATATACTAACCTAAAGAAAAATAATCTCACTAAACTAACTAACTCCTATAATAATATTGCCAGGTTTGCCACTGGGAACCCATTCAGAACTCACCACTGTCTGAACCTACAACAGCTAGATTGGCTTGAACTAAAAAACATTCTGACACTTTCCCAACTTACCATTGTTCATAGGATATTCTACCAACCTAAGAACACACCGATACTCTCTAACTTTATTACCCCCTATGTAAACCTCAATTCCTTACACTCTTCCACTAAACTACTGGCTAGCATTACCAAGTCAAATAACTTGGCAGGCGACTCCTTGTTTTCTAATACTGTTGGAAAATATTGGAACATGTTGCCATCAGATCTAACAGTACTTCCCTCCTTCCCACTCTTTAAGCAAAGGCTGAAGCAACATCTTAAAACACACTGGGTATGCCCTTGCTGTTACGCTGACTAATTGTTTGCATTCTCTTTTGCCATTTTCTCTATCCTGCCTCTCCTCACCTTTTTAACACTACTTACCCCTGGGTAGCAGTAACTGTTTTAAATTATTGTTGCAAATAGGATATGAAATAACTGTGAACATATTGTAAACAACCTCACATATTTTAATGTAAGAGCATCTTATTCCTTTCAAAGTTTTTGTATTTCTTAATTAGCATACTTCTCTTTAGCTAAGGCTGTCTAATTATTTTTAATTAATGTTTTTCTTTATATTTCTGTAAATAATTATTTTTTAATATGGTGTTTGCTTAAATAGTATGACTTTGTAACTACTGTTCTCTCTTTTATTTCTGTCTTACATTTTTTTTCTCTTATAATTGTGCATTATAAACTTTTAAATGTTACTGTGGAGCTTTTCTCCCTGGGCCTCTGCTGAAAATGGAAATATATCCAGTTGGACTAGCCTGGTTAACAAATGTAAAATAAAAATAAAATAAAAATAAAAGTGTAGGAGCATGCCCAGTATAACCTTCTGCATTGAGTGTGTGAATCCATTCCAGGTAGGTTGTACTCCAGTGCAGGATTTTGTGTTCTACATCTACAGTTAGCAACCTGTTTCTGCAGGATATCTGTAGATCGGTTGACAATATGGAGTCACAATGGGCGGAAGATAGTGGGTTACTGTAACTATTGTGTCTGTGCTGCTTGTGTTACATGCTTGCTGTTAGCAGAGATATTCAGACATATGTACTGTTTCACACTGTGATGTATTAAGTCATCAACTACTGACAGATATACTTATTTGCTCACAGTTATTTTCTGGGAAATACAAGATGAATGAAAATGTGTCCAGTATTGTGGTCTGCAGCCTACATATTCTTGCACAGTCATATCATTCTGGAGGGGTAGCTGCAGACACTTGCTGATAGGTCTGTGTAAATGGTCCAGCACCTTGGTACTGTGGTGGCTGAGGGTCCCATCGACATAACAGAATGGCCATATCCTGCTGTAGCCATAACTCTCAGCTGTACAGATTCACCCAGGTTACCCAGAGGCAGGACTCATACATCTGGTCAGTTCCCTTTCACATTGTGGTTTACAAGCAGGTTTGTAGCCACCCATTACTTGGTTTGCAGCAGGGGTACTATGAGCACACATCAGAGTTTCAGACTTCACACACTCCATAGCGTCCATGCTTCTACAACCCCCACTCTGTTATTCTATCCTCTTCCTAACATTATGCGAGCAATATCTGAGACCTATCCCTATAGTTGTCCCTTCATCCCAGTGGTATTTAGGGGTTGGTCCACAGTTCATGCAGTAGGACATGGTGGGCATGCTACTGGGATTTGTTGACATGGCCTTGCATTTGTGTTCTGTGGCTGTGTTATATTGTTAGTTGGGACCCCATGAGATAACATACATTGGCAGTATGGGTGAGGCACAGGCCTTTGACAGAGGACTATAGGGCATTTGGTAGTGATGCAGGCCATCTCTAGAAGGCCAGTGCATTCTGTCACTCCTACAGTCCCAGGCTACGAGCCACTGGATTCCCCTGGGGTGACAGGGTAAGTGTGCGAGGTTTTAATGGCAATAGTTCCTGTCCATATTAATCCATTGCTCTGGAGGCTGGCAGGGTGCAGCTTATAGCTAGGGACACACCTGCATGGGACACCTCTTCAGCATGCTGCATTCTGTGGGTATTCCCATACAGAAGTGGGGGGTCATACTGTCTTCATTCCCAGCAGCAGGGATATGACCTTTGATAAACTTGTGACTGATGATGGGGTGAGCTGAGTGCATGTGATATGAAAGCTTCTTGCAGATGAC
The DNA here is from genome assembly GCF_019279795.1 of Protopterus annectens. Classification (NCBI taxonomy): domain Eukaryota; kingdom Metazoa; phylum Chordata; order Ceratodontiformes; family Protopteridae; genus Protopterus; species Protopterus annectens. The sequence goes on along the minus strand of NC_056749.1, from coordinate 805,970,527 downwards.
TCACAGATATACCTGGGACATTCCCCTTATGCTGCCTTGTGCGGAGACATAGGCAGTCTCTCATTACTTCATAACTGTGCCTTTTGTGGTCTGCCAGTGATTGGCAGACTACATCAGTATTCCATACTACACAGACAACTAATGTGCTGCTAACCTGTATGTACAATTCCAAAGGTGTGTCCATTTGACACAGAATAGCAGCACTTCCCAAAACAAGGATGATCAAGTAAAAAATATGACAGTTACTTTTTATATACTCTGTCTAGGGTACTTCCACCTGTGTACTGTCTGTATGTCTGGGCCCACATTCGTGGCATGTCCATGTTTCAGAAGTTGACAGATATTGACATCTGATCAGTGAGTATGGATGACTGCTGAATTGGGTCTTGCTGGGATGCATTGTGGTTGGCACTGCAGTTGTCAGAACATGGCCCTGTCATTGACAGTACTGGACATAGGCCACTGAGACACAACCACCCATGCCTACATGCTGACCACTTCCACACACTATACAACACACAACAACCTAACACACAGACCTCTGCATATTGTACACATGCAACAATCTATCCTGTAAATTGGGCCAGCTCAGGTAATCTGTGCTCCACTGTTTTAAACCCACAAATACATGTTACTGCGTTTCTACATAGGATTGTGTGGAGAGAACACCTGGCAACTGTAAACATTTGCTATGACTGTACTCGTATTTCAGGTAATCTGTTGGTTTCCATTTCATTTTGTACTCTGACCTATCATGCCGACTAGATGCATATCAGTAGAGTACAGATTTTAGGTTTTATTGACCTACATTTCAGTTTCAAATGACTTACCCTTCAGAACTAACATACAACTGCCTGACCTGTTGTAGTCTGTCTGCATAGGTCTGGAGGGGGGCTGTTCTCCATTGCCATCAATTGGAGGCCTTAGCACAACCCTTTTTTATGGTCATCTGCACCTGTCCTGTTGGCTGAGGCTGTTGTTGGGTATGTGAGCCTCACTGACATGCATGTGTGTGTCCTATGGGCACACATTTGGGCCATCACATGTCCTGCAGTGGGATTTGTCACCTTTTCTAGTACTGCCTAGTTTGTTGACACCAGTATTTGTTATAGATTTCATGCTGCCAAATATAGGTGTCCACTATCTGCTGCCATCCCATTCAGCCACCCAATTCCCTTGCATGCTCACATCCACACCATAGATACAACCAGCAGAACATACTACTCCAATCAGCAACTGATAGGAAGAGTGACTCACCTTGTGGCTGTGCCAGTATTGAGGATGGTGCTGGAGGGCTAACTATGTTGGATGCACACAGTACACTCCCTATATATGGTAAAGCACAGGTAGTGTCATGTTTGGCATCCCTTTTATTGTATGTGCAAGTCAGAGAGAGGTGTCATTCCCTGGGTTCCTACCATGTCAGTGTATGTGCTATGCGTTGCCTCTTTGCCAAAGCCTGGGCATACTAGGCATGCCTCCTTCTGCCTACATGGACAGGCTCAGGTTGTTCCTCTTCTGAGTCACTCTGTGCTTAGGCTGGCCTTGGCAATGGTGGGGGATGTGTGGCCCTGCTCCATGCTGTTCCTGCTGTAGCTGTTTCTGCAGGATCATATTGTGTAGCATGGCACATACAATGAAAATCTGTGTACATGTAGCTGGAGAGTACTGCAAGGATCCACCGGATATGTCCAGGCACCGGAACCATGCCTTGAGTATCCCAAATACATGCTCTGTTATGATTCTGGTTTGTGCGTGTGCCCCATTATGGAGTTCTTGTTTGGGTGTGTGTGCATTTCTGATGGGTGTCATCAGCCACGGCTCCAGTGTGTAACCAGCATCCCCCACTAGATGGCCATATGGGATGTCCCCACTGCAAATCACTGGTACAGCTGTATCATATACCAGATGTGGGAGTTGTGATAGCTTCCAGGGCTGCCAGCACACACACATTCATGATAATGCCCTGGGCATCACACACGACCTGGCAGTTGATGGAGAGGAAGTCCTTATGGTTTATGTAGACCCTAACCCACTCACCAGGTGGTGCTTTGATGTGTATGTGCGGGCAGTCTATAACACCCACTACCTTAGGATATTCTGCTATTTGGTGGAAGAGATGCATATTGCTGGTCAACACCTCATGGGTGTTGAGGAAATATATGTGCTCACTGGCATGTGCTGACATGGCATCCAGGAACTGATGGAGTACCCTGGATGCTGAAGCCTGTGAGATCCCCATGATATCCCCATTTGGCCTTTAGAAGGTACCTGTGGCTAGTATTCTTAAGCCTACACATACCTTGGTATCCACTGAGATGGGTTCCCCTCTGTTGGTTCTGTGTGTGAGGCATGGCTGGCACAGCTCAACAATTTGCTGTAGGAGGTCCCTGTCAACCCTATAGCACTCCAGTATCTCCAGCTCATGTAGCCCCTGGTAGGTTACCCTGGGTCTGTACACTCTTTTCCTTCTCCTCACTGTGGGTTGGTTATCAGCATTCTCATCCTCACTACCCTCAGCCTCTTCCACATATTGATGTATGAGAGCAACAGCAGCCCCTATCATTTTGTTAGTTTTGTCAGGTAAAATTTCCCTGTCTGTGTACACCATTAGTGAAAGGTGTTTGCATAGTTTATAGTAGTGTGCTGGGCTGGGCTGCTGCCTGTGTAATTGGCTGCTTCTGATACATTTCACCTGCCAGCTATGCCAGTTCTCCTTGATTGCCTTCCTACTGCTGTTTTCCCTTCCCATTGCCTTCCCGTTTAAGCCAGAGATGCGCTGCACTTACCCAGTGCTCAGATCTGAACAGAGCTGCTATTTCTTGTGTTTTTTTTTTTTTTTTGTATAAAACCCAGTGTGTGGCACACACACCCATTTAGGCAATGTAAATAGTGTTAGGCAGACTCAGACACACCCCCTTCCTTAGCTGTGCTTAGCTAAGGGCAAACACGGGCCACAGAGTTCCAGTAAGCTTACACATTGCATGACACTCCCCCTTATGAGGTCATCTTCCTCTTATGCTTATACCATGGTGTTGCTGCACTCCACAGTTGGGTCCAAGGTAACACTGAGGGGAAATCTGTGATTCAGTATCAATCCATCATTTGCATAAAACTGAATGCTAATGCATGGTTACAAAACTGACAATCAGCCATCCCCCTTAGCAACCACTACTCCACAGTATTGTTGTCTTATGCATGCCATTGACTATTATGGCAGCATGCTGATTTTGGTTTAAAAGCTTATTTCCAACTTTTTTCCTTATTTTTGGGCCAATCCCTACGCTTAAATGGCTGAAATCGACAAAAAAAATAGAAGTTATTTTTTATAATTTTGCAACTATTTCCCATGCCAATGGCCATATATTTGGCTGTTGGTTTCTTTGGAGCTGTCATGCCTCTGTTTTGTAATTTGCAAAAATGTATTCGGTTAGTAGCCAAATACATTTCTGCAGGTCACACTATTCCTGTACAGATGCCTTCCTTCTTCCTGGATTGCTAATTCACCTCATTTGCATGGTTTTCACCAGCAAATGGGGTAATTAGCATACAGGAGCTGTGTCCATGCAGGAATAGTGTAGGAGCACTCATGCACGTCCCGGGAGCTCATTCCTGGATTGCTCGTCAGCCATATTGCGTGTAGCAGCTCTATTCATGCATGTGGTGCAGAGCTTGCTGAATCCCCGATATCTTATTCTGCTAACATCTCATGCTAACAGTACTAATATTATAAAAAGTGTCCCTGATTATTTCTGGATATGTTCCATGCTTTTGAGATTTGTCCCTATTTAGTCGAGAGCTATGGTGCATACTGTATCAAGATTTACCCTGGGATTCAGCAAGCTCTGCAAGGCATGCAGGAATAGTGCAAGAGCTGCTGCATGCAATATGTCTGGCGAACGATCCAGGAGAGAGCTCCTGGCATGTGCATGAGTGCTCCTACACTATTCCTGCATGGACACATCTCCTGTATACTAATTACCCCATTTGCTGGTGAAAACCATGCAAATGAGGTGAATTAATGATCCAGGTAGCAAGCAGGGGTCCGTGCAGGAATAGTGTATACTGCAGAAATGTATTCATCTAGTAGCTGGGCACATTTCTGCAAACTACAAAATGGAGGCATGACAGCTCATACAAAAGCATGTAATATAAGGGTTAGGCATGCCAATGGCCAAATATATGGCTATTGGCATGAACAATAAATTAAATCTTATAAAATTATAAGTTTTTTTGGTCGATTCCGGACGTGTAAGCATAGGGCAGCGGCGCGCCAATAGGATTGGGCCAAAAATACCAAAAATACATGAAATAAGCCTTTATCACACAATTCATGATTTTGCCATTATCATCAATGGCATGCATACCTAAGCGATACTAGGGAATAGTGGTTGCTAAGGGGAAGGCTCAGTGTGAGTATAGTTACTAGAAATTAGCAGTCAGTCCTATGCAAATTTGGGGAGTTATATTGACTCACAGGTTGGAGGAAAACATTTCTAAGTGTCAGACTGCACCTAACTGTGTAGGTGCTCTAACAACATTGTGTAGGTAGGAGGAGCAAGGAACATGAAAAGGGGGCATGTCATGCTTGCTGGAAGAACATTGGAGCCCTGTTGCCTGGTGTCTGCTTAGTTAAGCACAGCTAGGAGAGTGGGTGTGTCTGAGGCTGTGTACTCATACTCCATGAACTGAAGAGAGTGCGCACATACAGGGGAGGGACATATCTTGCTGTTTACACTACCAACAGGCTGAAAGAGGAAGGGTAGAAGGAAAAGGCAAAGGAAGTATCAGGACAAGGGAAATGCTGTACAAACCAACAATATAGGTGTCTGCAACACACAATTGACCAATGAAAGCACTCGAATAGTACAGCTGACAGGTGGCTGCAGACCTGAAGAGGGGAGGACATGTAAAATAGAATTAAAGGGCAACAGCACAAAATAAAGGTAAACTGATATAGAAATCACACTATGGGAGTCTTGCAACTCATAATGGGCCCTGCAAATATAATACAGCTGGCAGGTAGCTGCAGAGCTGTAAATATGAGGAGATGCAAGTAAAAATTAATTACAAAAAGGGCAACAGCAGAATAAAGGCAACCATCCACAAATCACCAATAATGTGTCTAACACTCACAGTGGCAAAAAACAAGTCATGAGCAAGTAAGCTGGCATCTGGAATGAATTAGAAACAGTCAATCTGACAGGCAGCAGTAGCATCACATCACTATAAAGTATGGAAACATCCCTCAGTCTGCATTTCCCCACAAACTCTGCACCTTCGGAGTAAACCTGGGAATTAAACTGACAAAATGCTAGGGGCTGCCATTGCTCAGGCACATCACCATGTGTTAGAGGCTGACGGTGGTGAGGAAGATAATGCTGCTAACCGCCGCAAACCCAGGAGGAGGAGGAGAGTGTTCAGACCCAGGCTGACCTATCAGGGCCTACATGACCTAGAGATTGTAGAGCATTACAGGGTGGATAGGGACATATGGCAGCAAATTGTGGAGCTGTGCCGGCATCGCCTCACATCCAGAAGAAACAGGGGAACCCATCCCAGTGGATACTAAGGTATGTGTAGCCTTAAGAATACTAGCTACAGGTACTGTCCAAACACCTACTGGGGATATCATAAGGGTGTCACAGGCATCTGCATCCAGAGTACTCCATCAGTTCCTGGATGCCATGCTACCACATGCCCGTGAACACATCCAGTTCCCTAATACCTGTGAGGAATTCACCAGCAATATGTGTCTCTTCCACCATGTAGCTGAATACCTGCAGGTACTGGGTGTCATAGACCACATGCAGATCCACATCAATGCACCACCCGGTGGGCGGGGTAGGGTCTACATCACCAGCAAGTGCTTGCCTTCTATCAAATGCCAAGTTGTGGCAATGCCCAGGGCATTATCATGCAAGTGTGTGCTGGCAGCACTGGAAGCTATCATGACTCCCACATCTGGAATTTCTCAAAGCTGTATCAGGGGTCTACCAGGGGGACATCCCAATTGGCCATCTAGTGGGGGATGCTGACTATGCACTGGAGCTCTGGCTGAAGACACCCATCAGAAATGCACACACACCCAAACAAGAATGCCATAGTGAGGCACATGCACAAACCAGGATCATTATAGAGTGTGTGTTTGGGTTGCTCAAGTCACAGTTCCACTGCCTTGACATATCCGATGGAGCCTTGCAGTACTCTCCAGCTAATGTTCACAGTATGTGCCATGCTATACAGTATGATCCTGCAGAAACAGCCACAGCAGGAACAACACAGTGAGGAGCCACACAGCCCACCACCATTGCCAAGGTCACCACAGGCACAGAGGGACTTGGAGGAGGAACTTTCTGAGCCTGCCCCTAGAGGCAGACAGAGGTGTGCCCAGTATGCCTATGCCTTGGCAAAGAGGCAACGCATAGCACACACACTGACGCTGTAGGGACCCAATGATGGATACCTCACACAGTGACACTGTAGGGACCCAGGGACTGATACCTCTCTGCATAGCACACACACTGACACTGTAGGGACCCAGGGACTGATACCTCACACACTGACACTGTAGGGACCCAGGGACTGATACCTCACACACTGACACTGTAGGGACCCAGGGACTGATACCTCTCTGCATAGCACACACACTGACACTGTAGGGACCCAGGAACTAATACCTTACACACTGACACTGTAAGGACCCAGGGACTGATACCTCACACACTGATGCTGTAGGGACCCAGGGATGGATACCTCACACACTGACACTGTAGGGACCCAGGGACTGATAACCTCTCTGCATAGCACACACACTGACACTGTAGGGACCCAGGAACTGATACCTAACACACTGACACTGTAGGGACATAGGGACTGATACCTCTCTGCATAGCACACACACTGACACTGTAGGGACCCAGGGACTGATACCTCTCTGCATAGCACACACAATGACACTGTAGAGACACAGGGACTGATACCTCTCTCTGCATAGCACACACACTGACACTGTAGGGACCCAGTGACTGATACCTCTCTGCATAGCACACACACTGACACTGTAGAGACCCAGGGACTGATACATCTCTCTGACTTGCACATACAGTAGAAGGGATGCCAAACATTACACTACTTGTACCTTACCATGTATAGGGAGTGAACTGTGTGCATCCCACACAGTCAGCCCTCCACCACTATCCTCAATACCACCCCAGGCACAAGGTATGTCACCCTTACTATCAATTACTGAATGGAGTACTATATGCTGATAGATATATCTATGCTATGGATGCAAGCATGCAAGGGAATTGGTCAGACAAATGGGATAGCAGCAGATAGCTGACAGCTATATGGGGCAGCATAAAATCCATAACCAACACTGGTGTCCCCATACTAGACAGTAGTACTCATGGTGACAACTCCCACTGCAGTACATGGGGTAGCCTGACTAACTGTGGGTGTCCACGGGTCACACACATGGATGTCAATGAGCATTCCCATGCCCACCCTCCAGCCTCACCCAGCAGGACAGGTGTAGATGACTGGAAATAAAGGTCGGGCAAAGCTCCACAAATGCTGGCAATGATGAACAAACCCCCCCTACAGAGCTACACAGGCATACCACAACAGGCCTAGTTGTTGCAGTATAGTTCTGAAGAGTAAAATGCCTAAAACTGAAATGTATGCCATTGCAATCTAACTTAAGTACTCCACTGATATGCCTTCAATCAGCAAGATGGGGCACAATACAATACTAAATGGAACCAAACAGAGTTATAACTAAAATACCAGTGCAGTTAGTGCAAATGTGTAAAGTTGTCAGGTGTGACCCCCAACCCCATGTATAAATGGTAGTAACATGTACATTTGTAGAATAATATCAGCGGAGCACAGATTGCCTGAGCTATCCCAATCAACATGATAATTGGTGTATGTCCACTGTATGCAGGGGTCAGTGTGCCAATCTTTTGTGAGTGTTTAATATTGTCTGGAAGTGGACAGCATGCATGCCTGGATGTTGGGTCTCAGTGGCCTAGATGCAGTAATGTGTTTGACAGGACCGTGTTCCAATAACTGCCATGCCAACCAATTTGCTTCTCAGCTACACCTATGTTACTAGTTGTACACACTCACTGTCCAGATGTTAATATGTGTTACTGTCAGAAAGCTGGACAGGCTATGAACAAGGGTCCATACATAGAAACAGTACACAGGTGGAAGAATTCTATGCAGTGCCTAGAAACTAACTATGAACTGCACACACTTTTGGAATTAAATATAGAGGTTAGCATCACATTAGTTGTCTGTCAAATATGGAATAATGGCTGTCTGCCTAATCACTGGCAGCCTACATAAACCACGTTTATAAAGTAATGACACACTGCTGATGTCCACATACAAGGCTGCTGATGTCACTCACCTTTAAAGATACCTTTGGACAGCACTCAACTATGTAAGTGACGTGTCGCATTTGATAAATGTGTAATATTATAGTACAGCAAACTAGTTAAGTAGGGGTTTGAAGCGCGGTCCTGGCAAGTGTGTGTCTGTCTGCGGTTGTGTCATTAACTTAGTAATCCATATCCATTGGGGTGTGGGTTTTGCTACACTTTTATGTGGTCCACCCAGCAAACTACCAAATGTCCACTGTACAGGGCCCACGTTTGTGGTAGCTGTAGACACTCTTCAGTCCTATAATCTGTTTGTCATGTGATATTACTATAGCACAATATGGAGTCCAAAACAAGATATGTGGCCCTTGTAGTCCTGTGATATAATTCCACACTCAGGAATCATAGGCAAACACATTCATCTATTCATTAATCCCTATGTCACTAAGTGGTCTGCAAACGGGCTCACAGATGGATCTCATAGTGTGAAAGCAGTGGACTACATGTCAGACTGCAAAACAGTCACGAGTGGTGTCAGACTGCCAAACAGTCATGTTTGGAGTACCACAGGTTCTTGTCCTGTATCCGGTCTTGTGTGTTGTATGTGGCTCTGATATCCAGCCCAACAGGAATGAACTGTGGTTAACAATGTTTGCAGACAATTGCTAATTGGGGGTGGGGTCTGTTTACATCCCCACATTATGTTAACATCCTGCATAAAGTTGCCACTGATACCTCCAACTGTTGTCAGAACACTTGCCTTAGTCTCAATCTCAAGAAATATGTCCCAATCCCCTGTTGAATCAATGTGTTGTCCACAAATGACCACATTGGTGGTAGTACAATGGAGACAGATTTCCTTATTAGAGGTCTGTGAACACAGCTTGACAGCAAACTCTCTTCTGACCACCACACTGCCACTGTGGACAGAAAGTCCTTCCATGTGGCACATTGTATAACTAAAGGTGTGTCATCCAGGAATGAAGAGGTCAGTGTCTCCCTCTACTCCCTGCTCATTAGGCTAATCAGCAGGTCCAGTGACCCATTTGCCATGTAACTCAGTAGACACCTTCAACAACTGGGTAGGCTGCAAGTGTACCTGACATGTATGACCCTAGGCATGAAACAACTGTCTGAAATGGAAAGACCCCAAAACTTCTGTGTGTTCCCAGTCACATCTTGGCTACTTACAGGCAATCTCTGGTTGACTGACAATGACTTGTCTTCCCAGCTGTGTTACAATTGCCACAGCTAGGAAACCACAGTCTGTATGCACCACATGCCATGGATACCTCAGCTGCATTACCACATTCATAGGTTCATAAGTAGGTACTAGGCTATCTGCCTGAGGGCATTTATAAGCCTAGCCAGAGTGTGTCAGCGTTCACTGCCCCATTGATTAATTAACTGATACTCTGTCAAGCAGAGCCAATGAAGTGATCCCAGGGATGTATTTTCTGTTACCCATCCACTCGTCAAGGTTTCTCTTGAAGAGTGTTAGTGAGGGGCTCTGCCTGATGTAATTTGGAATTTTGTTCCAAAGCATGGGGAGTCTCTGTGACAGGACTCTATCCCTCCAGCATGTTCTATTTTTTGTTGGGGCGAGGTTTAGCTCACTAGAGCGCGTGGCTCACAGTGACTTGGATTTCTTTAGGTGGAGCATGTCCATCAATTCTAAGTTGGACATGGCTTTGTAAGTCAGGCAGAGATCACCTCTGAGTAAGCGATATGCCACTGAGTACAGCCAGAGTTTTTTCAGTCGGGCTGCATAGGACATATGTTTGAGGCCAGTAATCCTCTTGGTGAGGTATTTTTGTGGTCTTTCCAGCTGTTGGAAGTGTCTTGTGAGGTACTTCCCATATGGGGCATTGTACTCTATGATGGTTCTAATGAGTGACGAGTAGAGGGGCACTATAACCTCTTTATTTCTAGATGCGAACCCTTTAGTAATTAGATGGGCCACATAGAAGGATTTCCTAATTACTTTAGCAATATGATTGTCAAAGGAGAGATTACTATCTACCTGGGTCCCCAGATCTCTTATTACCTCTTCTGTATTAAGGGGGCTGCCACCTATGTTGTAATTCATGGGTGTTTTGTTTTTCCCAAATGGGATGACTATGCATTTTTTGGCATTTAGCTTGAGGCCATGAGTTTGATAATAGGTGTCTGTCTCAGTAAGGCTCTTTTGGAGGACGTCCATGTCAGACGGAGAGTCAATTATGGCTCCCAGTTTGCAGTCATCGGCAAACTTGGTTAGCCATACTCCTCCTGTGTTTGCCTGTACTTCTGAGAAGTATATGCCAAACAGTAGGGGTCCCAGGACTGTGCCTTGTGGGACACCACTTGTGACTGGTTTAGAGTCAGACCTGGAGCCCGCTATTCTTACCGTGTGAGTTCTGTCTGTAAGCCAGTTGGCAACCCATCTCATGACGTAGGGGGTTTATGTTCAGGCTGGTGAGTTTTTCTGTAATACCTGAGTGGGGAATGGTGTCGAAAGCCTTGGCAAGGTCAAAGTAGGGACACCATCTGGTCCCATTGGCGCTGTATTTTTGGCTTTTGAAAGGGCTGTTTTCACCTGTGCTTCTGTGATTTTTGGGACACTACACATTTCCGATATTGTTGTGGACCCCTTTGGAGGTGAGAGAGGGGTGAAGTTTGCACTGAATCTATCTGCCAGGATGTTGGCAATATCAGTAGGTTCAGTATATTTTGTGCTATTTTGCACTAGTTCAGTGCATATCTGCAAGGTGACACAGATTCTTAACATAGCTAAAGAATTCTTTGTGATTATCTTTTGAATCCTTGGCTATTTTTCTTGTGAAGTTAGCCTTGGATGATTTCATGAGGGACCTTAGTTTCTTACTGATACTGATCAGGGATGCCTTTCCTTCTTGGGATTTGCTTTTTTTCTGAACTAGTTTCCTCCTTCTATTGTATAGCCTGTTTATTGCAGGGGTCCACCAAACAGGTTTCCTTCTCTTAGAGGAGTGAGTCTTGGTTTTGCTAGGGATGGCACAATCCATGCATCCTTGTAGGTGCTCATAGAGTGCATTTGTAAAGGTTTCTGCATCTTGGGCAGCATTATCCTTTAGCGTGGGGGCTGTGAAACTTACCACCTCTATCTTAAGTAAGGTGAAGTTTGCTATAGAAAAGGTTTTCACTGTGGTTTCCTTGGTTGGAGGTGGAGGTGTGGTGTGGACATCCAGAGTGATTAGTTTATGGTCTGATCTAACCAGTGACGGGTTGATCTCCGGTGTGGACCACCTGTCGCCCATGTTGGTGATGACCAAGTCCAATATGTTTTCACCTCTGGTAGGGGAGTTTACCAACTGATCCAGGGCATTTGATTTTATGAATTCCAGGAAGCGCTGGGCCTGGGAATTTGTACACGAGTAGTTTTCCCAGTAAATGGTAGGGTAATTGAAATCACCCAATATCAGGGTGTTCAGTAGGACCTTTGTTTTTTCATGTGTCTCCAGAAAGGTGGAGTGGTGGTCATGGATCATGGAGAGTGATCTGTAGCAGGCCACAATTTGCATTACAGATTTTCCCGATGTTAATTGCACATGGATGATCTCAGAGGTATCTTGCTGCGCCACTAACCTGGAGGTGTAGGTATCCTTGATGAATATAGATACACCCCTTCCTTTTGTGTTTCGGTCCGTGTTCTGTGGCCAAAACGTGTGGTATGAGTTGTAGCCCGGTAGTGCTGGGGTGCTCTCTGGAGCCTTGAACCAGGTTTCAGTTACTGCTTAGATGTCGACATTCTCCCTACTTAGGAATGCTTCAAGCGTGTGCATTTTGAGATTTAAACTCCTGGCGCTGAGTAGCATAACCCTCAGTTTTTTGTTAATTGTGCTGTTTATGGAGGTGGGTTTGACTTTTGAGCCTTGCCTAACAAAGGCATTATGGGGGCAGCAAGAGCCTTGGCCAGTATTCAAAAGCCTATGGGTGACAGGTGCAAGCTGTCTCTTGCGAAGCAACGCAGCTTGTCGAGCATGTCGTCCCAGTCTGACAGACACTGGATCCCCTTTGAATGACACCAGATGCTTAGCCAATTGTTGAAATTGATATTTTTTTCTTTATACTGAAGTATCATTCTTGGCAAGGGCAGGATGTTACTCAGGGTCAAGGTCATACCTGCCTGGGCTACATGATCAGAGAGATCTTCCATGTCTTTTTTCATGTAGTCCATGGAGGTATGTCTCAGGTCATTCACACCAACATGAACAATGACAAGAGTCATATTTGTACTTGTTCTGGAGTGACCTGAGTGCTTGTGTTATGTGGCGGATTCTGGCTCCCGATAGGCATCTAACAGTAACCTTATGCTTGTCCAGCCTAGTGAGTCAGACATCAGTGTGCCTGACTATAGAGTCACCTATTACTACTGTGTTAGGTATGTTATTTCACCTTAAGGGCTGTGATTGTGTGGCACACTGATTTTGTGTTTTATGTGTTGTCTGGTTTGTGACGGGAAGTGCAGGTTGTTTGGGTGTCTGCTTTGGAGGTCTGTGATGCTTTTGCAGGTTTTTATTTAGAACCTCCGAGTATGATTTTGTGTATTTATGTGTATTTTTTGCCAGTGCTGTTTTAGTAGGTCTGTGTGTGGCTGGAGTTATGGTGCAAGTGTTAACCTTCTTCTCTTGACTGTCTGTTCCAGTCTTGTGGTGCAAGTGTTGACCTTCTCCTCTTGACTGTCTGTTCCAGTCTTGGGTGGAGACAGCTTAGCTTCCAGTTTGGCTGTATAATTGCATCTCTCGCATATGTTAGTGTTTTGTGGTAGGAGGAGAGGGTTGTCTGTGTACATGAGGCAGTTGTAACATTGCCTCAGGATACCCAGATTCACTAGCTGGACTGGAGAGTGCACCTGAAGTTGCCCTTTGGTCATGCCTGAATAGAAGGGTGAGCTGCTTAGTCACTTGGTTGGTGAGGGGTGAATAAAGAGCCTTGCCCTGCTGGGCAATTAGTGTCAGGGTATATTAGTGCTTCCTATTAGGTCTGAGCAAGTGCTTGGCTGTAAGATGCTTTTTGAGTGCTTAGGTTGAGACTAATATCAAGGGAAAAACTGAAGAGGAGACTTAGTGGAGCTGGGAGTAATTTAACCATAGCTAACCGGCACTGCCCGGTGTGCAAAACCGTGCAAACACGGTTTTTATAGTAGGGAAATTAAAGAGATAGAAATTAGCCCAAAATGGCCAATAAACTACTAACTTCTGGGCTGGAACCACTCCTCCAGAGACAGATAGGTTGTTCAAAGCTCCCCTCTCTCACAGGTGAACAGAAAAACTTCCTTCTATCCAAATAAGGTATGGGCAACTCAGAAACTAGTATTACAGCCCTGAATTCAGCACTAGCCTGAAAACTGGACTATACTAGCTTAGAAAGGTGGGAAACAAGGAATTGTATTTGTTTTTTTTTTTTAAAAGATATTCATTCAACAGAATATGCTTGGGGACAGGTCCATAACCCAGACAATGGCCATTTTATGCGATATATGTTGCATGCATGTCAATCAAAGCACCTCCCTGGCCCTCTTCAAGAGAAATCCAGATGAGTGGATGGTGAATATAGCTGTTATCCTGGGGATCACTCAAGTGGCAGTAGTCAATAGATGGCATGCTGACAAATGTCAAGTGCCATGATACCAGTTTACTCACATGCCTTACTCTTCTCATATCGCCATGGACGTTAGCCTGGTATACACCCAGGGACACCTGCACAAATGAACCTCAGTACTGACAAATGTGTCTGTGTGCATTACTGAGTATAACAGTGTTTGTGAGTTTGTAAACTTGTAGTTGAAAATACTTTGAGGACCTTCTCATCCACTGTTATTCTAAAAGTGTATTAATTCTGGATTAAGCACTTGGGCTTTCAAGCCAGTTATTTTACATTAAGAGGGTTCGTGGTCTGCACTCTTGTGGGAGGAGAGGCTGGACTCTGCCCTTCTGAGCTGGGAATTTCTGGTTGAAGGCTTATAGTGCATGCATATCTGAACTGTTTCTTACTGAAGTTGGTGCGCCTTGTTTGCTGTGGCATAGACTGGATTCAGGCCTGCTGGATCTGGCTTTGTTTGTGTAACTTGAGCACTAATCCAGACATTCTCTAAAGTATTCAATGGTATTTATTACTGCTTGGTTGTAACTTGATTAAAGTGTAGCTATCATTCTAGTCTTTTGGATTAAGCACTTGGGCTTCAGACCAGTTGTTTTACATTAGGAAGGTTTGTGGCAAGCACTGTGGTGGCAGGACAGGTAGCTTTCATCCTTCTAAGTTGGGAACTGCTGATTGAGAGCCCAGTGTCCAAGTGTATTAGTTCTGGTTTACGCACTTGGGCTTCAGGCCAGTTATTTTACATTAAGAAGGTTTGTGGTCTGCACTCTTGTGGGAGAAGAGGCTGGACTCTGCCCTTCTGAGCTGGGAATTTCTGGTTAAAGGTTTATAGTGCCTGAATATTTGAACTGTATCTTACTGAAATTGGTACACCTTGTTTGCTCTAGCATAGACTAGATCCAGGCCTGCTGAATCTAGCTTTGTTTATATGCTTGTTGTTTGTTTGCTTGTTATTTCCCTGGAAGCTAATTCCACCTAATACGCAACTTCTCAGAGCTTCTGTGGATCACTAGTGATATCTGCATTGCTTACTGTACTTATTTCCTTGTTTCACTTGAAAGAAAGTTACTGTTTGTCGTTTTGCATTTAGTTACTTGTAACACATTGCACTCAAGTTACCTGGCACTTGCTCACTAAAGCAATTATATAAGTCAGCACTAAAAATTAAAAGCACTACACCCTCACTCCCCACTGGCCCTTGTTTTCAATTAAGGATTTCCCAATATTATTCTAGCATGCCCAAAGGTCAGTTGTCAATCTCCTCTCCGGTCCAGCTGGTGAATCTGGGAATCTTGAGGCAATGTTATAACTGCCTCATGTACACAGACAACCCTCTCCTCCTCCCACATAACACAAATACTTGCGAGAGATGCAGCTATTTAGCCAAACTGGAGGCTGAGCTCTCTCAACTCAGGACTGGCAAGACCAGACAGGAGGAGAAGGCAACTACACACACCACAAAACCAGCCTCACATAATGCTACCACTCCACTGAATCAAACACATAAACACACAAAGACATACTCGGAGGCTCTGAGTAAAAATTTACCTAAACAGCAGAGGCCTCCAAGCAGACACCCAAACAACTGCTACCTCAAGACACCCCACAAGCAACACATAAACCACAAAAGCAGTGTGCAAAGCAGTCACAGCCCTTAATGGCCAAATACAACACCAAACATACTTGTCATAGGTGACTCCATAGTCAGACACACTGACGTCCCACTCACCAGGCTGAACAAGGAGAGGGTCACAGTACGCTGCCTATCAGGCGCTAGAATCCGCCACATAACACAAGCACTCGAGTCACTCCACGGCAAGTACAAATATGACACAGTCATTGTCCATGCTGGTGTGAACGACCTGAGACGTACCTCCCTGGACTACATGAAAAGAGACATAGAGGAGCTCTCTGAATATGTAGCCCAGGCAGGTATGACCCTAACCCTGAGCAGTATCCTTCCTTCACCAAGAATGATGCCACAATATAGAGACAAGATGATCAGCTTTAACAATTGGCTTAATGTCTGGTGTCATTCAAAGGGGATCCAGTGTCTGTCTGCCTGGGATGACATGCTTGACAAGCCACGCTGCTTTGCAAGGGACGGCTTGCACCTGTCACCTCTGGGATTCCGGATATTGGCTAAGGCTCTTGCCACCCCCATAGTGCCTTTTTTAGGCAAGGCTCAAATTCTAAACCTACCACCCTAGAAAACAAAAATGGGAAGAAACTGAGGGTAATGCTGCTCAATGCCAGAAGTCTAAATCTCAAAATGCACGCACTCGAGGCCCTTCTCAGTATGGAGAACATCGATGTCTGTGCTGTAACTGAAACCTGGTTCAAGGCTCCTGAGAGCACCCCGGCACTATTAGGTTTTACCTCATATCATGCGTTCCGGCCCCAAAACCCGGACCACACCACAAAAGGAGGTGGTGTATCCATATTCATAAAGGCTACCCACACCTCCAGGTTGGTGGCAACGCACGAAGCTTCGGAAACCATCCAGGTGCATCTAACCATAGGCAAAACTGCTCTACAAATTGTAGCATGCTACAGGCCACCCTCTCAAACTCAGGAAACCCACACAGCCTTCCTGAAGACACTGGAGGGTATAAATGTATCTCCAAACACCATCATATTGGGTGACTTCAACTACCCGAATATAGACTGGGAACATTACTCAAGCCCTAACTTTCTACCCCAACGGTTCCTGGAGTTCATAAATTCAAATGCCATGGAACAGCTAGTCACTGTTCCCACGAAAGGAGAAAATATACTAGATCTCATTGTCACAAACATGGGGACAAAATGCTCCATACCGGAAGTATATCCCTCATTGGTGAGATCTGATCATAAACTAATCTCACTGGAAATCCACATCCCACCCCCACCCCAAACAAAAAAGACCATAGTGAAGAAATTCTCTAAAGCAAACTTCACACTACTCAAGACTGGTGTGGTATCCTTGAAGGCCCCTGAGCCAGAGGAAACCACAACCCAAGCTGCGGAAGCCCTTACAAATGCCTTCTATGAACACCTCCAGGACTGCATGGATCAGGCAATCCCAAATAAAACCAAGACTCTTTCCACAAAGGGCAAACGTCCAGTCTGGTGGACCCCAGCCATTAACAAACTTTACAATAAGAGGAGAAAGCTATTACATGATAGAACAAAATCCATAAAAGGGAAGTCACCCCTGATCATTATTAGTAAAAAAATACGAGCACTCATAAAATCAACTAAGGCCAATTTTGAGAGAAAAATTGCCATGGATTCAAAGGACAATCATAAGGCCTTTTTCAGCTATGTTAGGAACCTGGGTGGAAACTCCCAGATATGCTCAGAATTAGTCCAAAATGATACAAA
Organism: Protopterus annectens; assembly: GCF_019279795.1. Lineage (NCBI taxonomy): Eukaryota > Metazoa > Chordata > Ceratodontiformes > Protopteridae > Protopterus > Protopterus annectens. The sequence continues at coordinate 805,953,149 of NC_056749.1, read as the reverse complement.
AATCACTGAACCCACAGACATTGCCAACATACTGGCAGACAGGTTCAGTGCAAACTTCACCCCCTCTCCCCTAAAGGAGAGATAACTATCCCAGCCGAGTGTAGCCTCCCGGACATCTCAAATGCGCAGGTGAAAGCTGCTCTCTCTAAAGCTAAAAACACAGCATCAATGGGACCGGATGGTGTCCCCGGCTGTGTGCTACATGAGCTAAATGAGGAATTAAACCCGCACATAAGGCAGCTGTTTAATCTCAGCCTTACCACAGGATACGTGCCCAAGGAGTGGCGTACGGCAACTGTGGTCCCACTCCACAAAGGCAGCGCCTCTATGGACCCTGGTAATTACCGCCCCATAAGCTTAACAAGTCTAGTCTGCAAAGCTATGGAGAGGATCATAATGGAGCTCATAAACAAAGATATAGGGGACTTGCAGACATTGGACCCGACCCAGTTTGGCTTTGTCAAGGGAAGATCATGCCTTTTGAACTTGGTCGACTAATTCGAAACAGTCACAAAGGCCATTGATGAGGGAAAGGCAGTCCATACAGCCTACCTTGACCTTGCAAAGGCTTTCGACACAATACCCCACTCGGGTATTGTAGAAAAACTTACCAGCTTAAATGTAAACCCATATGTCACAAGATGGGTTGCAAACTGGCTTAAGGACAGAACCCACAGGGTTAGAGTTGCTGGCGCTGTGTCAGACTCCAAGCCGGTCACAAGTGGTGTCCCACAGGGCTCGGTCCTTGGCCCCCTATTGTTTGGCATCTACTTCTCAGAAGTACAGGCCAACATGGGAGGACTTTGGCTGACAAAGTTTGCAGACGACTGCAAACTGGGCCATAGTGGAAAGTGCATCGGACATGGATATCCTTCAGAAGGGACTCACGGAAACAGATAGCTGGTGCCAGAGCCATGGCCTGAAGTTAAACGCCAAAAATGTATAGTCATACCCTTCGGGAAAAACAAGGTAACCCCAAGCTACCATATAGGTGGCAATCCACTAAGCACAGAAGAGGTTATCAGGGACCTGGGGACCCAGGTTGACAGTGGCCTTTCTTTTGACACTCACATTGCTAAAGTGGTTAGAAAGACCTTCTACATTGCCCACCTGATCATGAAGGGATTCACATCCAGATCTAGTGAGGTCATTGTTCCCCTGTACTCTTCGCTTATCAGACCAATGATCGAGTACAATGCCCCATTAGGGATGTATCTCACCCGACATCTGCAGCAATTGGAGAGACCCCAAAGTTCCTCACCAAAAGGATAAAGGGACTCCAAAATCTGTCATATGCTGCCAGATTGAAGAAACTCCAGCTCTATTCAGTCGCATACCGTCTGCTCAGAGGTGACATGTGCCTGACATACAAGGCCATGTCCAACCCGAATTAATGGACATGCTCCACCTCAAAAAATCCAAATCCACCAAAACCACTAGAGCAAGCGAATTAAACCTTAGCATGGATATAAATAGGACGTGCTGGAGGGATAGATTTATCACTCAGAGACTCCCTATGCTGTGGAATAAAATCCCGGTCCATGTGAGGCAGAGCACCTCGCTGACTCTGTTCAAGAGAAATCTAGACCTGTGGATGGGAGATCGTAGGTTTACCCCAGGAATCATCTCTGTGTCACTGCTGGACAGAGGCACAACAAACTAATGGGCACAGTATTTTTTCATATAAGGGGTGGCGTAAGCCACAAAAAGTTGGGCTAGGCTTATAAATGCCTTAGGGCAGATAGCCTAGTATAAACTTATGAACCTATGAACCTATGAACTACACCCCCAGTGGTATACTTAGAAAGGGCTGCTGCTGTACTGCACTGTAAAGTTACCTTGTGACACCCTTTACCCTGTGGTCTACCTCAAGCTTACAGTACCAGCATAACACTGTTCTACCAATGAGCAGACAGGTGTAGTTTACCCTCTGAGTCCTGGCATATGTGAGTGTGTGTGTGTGTGTGTGTGTGTGTGTGTGTGTGTGTGTGTGTGTGTGTGTGTGTGTGTGTGTGTGTGTGAGTGTGCATATTTGTAGGAGTGAGCATTCTGAGGCCCCATTCTCCAAATATACTGCACAGTGCCATACATTACAAGGGATGGTGATGATGCTCACCTTAGGAGAGCCATGGGACAATCTTCACTCTACTAGCTCTGTGGCACATGCGATAAATACATATCAGTGTAATAGCAATAATTACATAGGCAGGCAAAGGTTTGAATTTCTTTCCTGGTAAATGTGTGATTGTGGCTTTGTCATAGCATTATCATGGGTATGAGTGAGTGCTATATGCAATGTGGGTGGGGTGCTGAGTGTATGTAATATGTCTGCACCATGGTACCTCCAGTACATGTCCCAAGTTCCACTTTATGATGACCGCTGTCACCATCGACCATACAGGTAACTGATGACACTCTTCAGCCCAATAAGCATGTGCTTTGTGCCAAAACTCTGTAACAGTATGGACTGAATGACGACATAGGCAGGGCTGCTAACCGCAGGTGTGGCAAACATGTGTATGGCTATATCTGTGTTGGTCATTGAGTATATTTCTGTAGCTGATAGTATTTCCTGTCCATTCTCACCCAGAACATCTCCCATTGTCATACTGTGCAAGGCCAGTGGATGTTGTTCACCTTAGAGGGACTGTGGAGCACACTTCGCCCTACTTTCTCCATGGCATGTGCAATAAATTCAGAGCACTTGACTAGCTAGACCTAGGTAGGTAGTGGTTCTAATCTCAGTTGTGCCAAGTGTGTATGTTTGCATGTGTGAGATCAAGTTTCTGACTGTATGTGTTTGAGTGATAAATGTAGACATGGTTTACAGTTTTACACCATTGTACTCCCAACACATGCGCTGTCCTACATCCACGTGGCTGATACCTAACTCCCGCCACATGCTGTGGTACAGACATCCCACAGTTGACGATTGCCACCATCTCACCCAACTGTCTATTTCTGACCTCAGCATAATAATGGTGGGCATCTCCAAGATCAAGGATGTTGCCACACATACCATGAAGGGTTGCATTTGTGAACCTGAGAATATATCCAGTGTTAGAGATGACACATGTCCATGCCTCCATGACAGTCCAAAACATGTGACTGGTGACACCTGCTGTGGCACTTGTGGCAGGGCCATGATGGTCAGCAGTCCACCTATGAGCATCCCTGTCCATCCACATGTGTGGAATCTGCCAGTTCTCTGGCTATGGAAGGTGTATACACACCATATAGTTCTCTTAGATTTACATACAAATGTGTATCATACTCATATTCACAGGTACCATATGGATATGTACAATACCCCTGTAGCTGCCCTAGCAGTGGCACATTCAGTAGTGTTTGACAGAGACTCCAGTGTTTGTCATGTGTGAGCTCTCCTTTCCCAGGGAGAGTTAGGGTCCTGAGCTGTATTCTGTGTCACAGCAGAGAGAGGCAGATGCTCTGGCCATAGGTGCTGTTTAGCAGGTCAAGTCTCGCTCAGCCATAAATCTGCCAAAATCCTATTTCCCATTATTAGAAAACACATACTACATTCACTTATATGCTGACTTGTTTCACATACATTTTTATTTCACACTACACTGGGTTGTATCAGCAGGTTGCTCCACATCTTCCTGTTTCCCAATGTGGAGTACTGGTAGACTCGTGTTTGGAATAGGTATCTGCATGCCCTCTGTAGGTAATGCTCTTGACCAGGTGATGGCCTGTGCACCAATTGATATTCCCCACTTGCTAATTGCATGCAGAGCAGATGGATAGTTCTTTCAATAGCCAATCTCATGGCAACACACAACTATAATTAAGTACTTAATGTGGGCAGTGTCTCTTTGCCTTGGCTGTGAGGAACACATCTTGGAGGTCTATGGCTACTGAGTGTTACACACAGCAGGTGGGGATAACTCTTACAACAAGACTTGTGGATACAGGCCAACTAAATGGCAGAGAAGGTTACAGACTTAGGGACCAAATATGAGTATTGCTGTTATATGTTGTGAATACTGCTAGTTTTACAGGCTTTGTGTGTACATGCTCCTTCTGCATGGATGTCAGTCTGACAAAGTTATGTGTCTGCATAGCTCTGAACTGTTGGCCTATCCACATAATGGTCAGAGGTTTGCCTGTTATGTTTTGTGTGTTAATTGTTACATTGTATGTCTGAAGAAGGAGAGGTACTAGCCTTTCCGAAAGCGCTCATTAAATATCTCAGTCTGTGTTTTACTGCTCCGTCTCTGTTTTTCGCTTTGGTGCTTTTGTTTTAAACAGTTTGTGAGTTTCTCTTAGTTGTAGTCGTTTGTGGCATGGTGAACAAGATGAAAGCGGCTTTGCAAGGCTCAATGTTCACACAGGATGAGCCGAACAACAGCGGTAATGGTAATTTGAATGATAACAGTCTATCCGGTGAGGCGAACGCCGTCGGACATTTAACGGCCCTAATCCAAGCTCTTATGGGCTGGGTTGACACTCTTACACAGAGAATGGACAGTTTTGTTAATGCCGAGGATAGGGATCATTTGGTAAGCAGTCCACGTAGTGGCTTGGGCAACTTTACAACTCGACGAGGTGAAATGGATGGTAACCAGCCCTTAGGTGCCGTAATAATTAATGAAGCACCTAGGGATATTCAAGCTGTTTGTGTTGCAACTTCCAGTGATATCCAATTGAACCAGGGGCTATGAGTTCAGCAGGTTACTAACTGGAATGGCAACAATAATATTCAAGAAGCAGGAAACAATTCCCTTCCTTCCATTGGGAACTTTTTAGGTAACAACTTTTTTAATGACAGCACTTTGAACAGTCTATTTCATGAAGAACCACCTATGGTGAGTAACATTACTACACTCAATGAGTTTGACAATAAATTATTTTGCTGTAGAAAGCTACAGCTTGAAATAGCATATTTGGAGGAATGCTTAGGGAAGAAACTCATCCCAAAGGGGCTCCGACAATGGAGGTATCCAGTTGGCTTGCTGGAAGGGTCTGATTTCCATAATGCTCTTTTGAACCTTTTTGATAAACAAGGGTTCGAATTTATCACCTTACTGATGAATCACTATAAAACTGAGGTAAGCACTCTTAAAAGCTAGTTGGAAATACTGGAACTTGCAATTAAAACCAGTGCGGACTTTCCTCACTATAAGTATGACTATATGCGGATCTTTACCAGCATTGAAGCCACCATGGCAAAAATGCTGAATATCAAAAAGAAAAAAATTGCAGGAGATGTACAGCAGTACGCTAATAAGAATGCAAACCCTTGTCCACCTTTTATTTCCCAGTCTCCTGTTTTAAATGGAGCCCCCTTAGAACTTGGTGGTAACATTCAAGAGCTTAATGAAAACTCTCAAAACGGAGAATCTAATACTAGTATAGAACAAGCACCTGCTCTCCATAGGAGTGAGAGAATTAACAATAACTCAAATAATAATAAACCTTATAACATTAATTCTCACATCCAACATCAGCAAGAGGGTATTGACAATAACCAGCCAGAGACAAGTTACCAACAGGGTTTTCCTATGAATCAGAACAACCAACATGGGAAGTCGAGGATGAACAGGAATCAGGGTCATACGCGGAACAGACGGAGCCAGCGCAGGAGATAATTCAACAAAATTTGGGTAGTCTGCAAACTATTTCAAGTCCAGGAGGAGACTTTCATATTTACAGCTATACTGTGTTGAATATACCCCAAGATATGGTTGATGTTTTCTCCAAGGGCTTGACATTTGTTCCGGATAACAACATGGACCTTGTAAAAACAATAATAGATCTAAAACTCTTTGTTCGTAAACTTAAACTGAATGCCCTAATGGGGGCAAGCTCCACTCTTACTAACACACTTAGAGTTTCAATTTATTCAACCCACCACTTCATTCTCACCTACAATCTTTTGAGAAGATGTGTGAGATTGACTTTAGAGCTTTAAGCACCAATAATGTGACCAATAGAAATGTCAATAGTAATATCAATAACAATCAGTGTGACTTCATTAAGCTATTACGTGATTGCAATATAAGAGTTATGAAACCAGATAAAGGGGGTGGACTGGTTTTTATGGATTACAACACCTATGTGGAAAATATGAAGAAACATCTCAACACCACAGCTTATGAACTAGTTAGTTGTAATGAGCTAAATATTGCACATAGAAGAATCAAGTCCACTCTTGAAGATCTTTTCTTGGAAGGTTCGATTGATATTGATCTATATAACTATTTGATCATGTTAGCTCCTAGAACTCCAGTTTTATTTGGCTCACCCAAAATTCATAAGATGATCATAGACCCCCCTTTTAGACCGATTGTTGATGGGCGAGGTTCTATCACTTATGGGTGTGCAAAATATGTTGATAGTATTTTAAGACCTTTAGTCGAACAAGAGTAGCAAATTTGCAAGGACTCCTGGAGTTTTCTAACTGAGCTAAGTAACATTCCCTTTCACCAAGAATATAGGTTTCTAACAATAGATGTTAAGGACCTCTACACGGTTATACCCCGAAGCTTAGGTTTGGAATGGATTAAGGATTTCATGATGCAGAGACAAGTTAGTGAAAACACCATTTATGTAGCTGAAACCCTTTTGGAGATTGTTTTGACTAACAACTATATCTTGTTTGATGGACAAACATGTCTACAGAAAACCGGGGTGGTTATGGGGTCACCCTGTGGAGGGAGTTTCGCTAACTGCATCATGGCACACTGGGAGAAGACCCTACTTTTTAAAAACAGTTTGTTCCAGAACAATGTCGCTTGGTACACGCATTATCAAGATGACATGTTCTTGGTTTGGAAAGGTCCCAGTGATTTGGTTCAGGAGTTCATCACTACTATTTCTGCTTTGACCGACTTTTTTGAATTTACTTATAATTTACAACAGAACGATAATTTCCTAGACATTCATTTGTGTAAAGACGCACTTAACTCTAGGTTTAAAAGCACTATATATAGGAAACCAACCTACTCCAACTCATTCCTTCATTTCACTAGCTGTCATCCTCACCATCAAAAAAAAGCCATTGTCAAAGGCCAAATGGTGAGGGCAGCTAGGATGGTCTCTGATGAGACCGATTTCATCAAAGAATGTGAGCTTTTGCAAACCATGTTTGTCAACAGAGGGTACCCCGCATCTATGGTGGCAAAAATTTCTTATGAAGTCACTTTTAAGCGGCATGTAGGCCACTTTAAACCCCTTTTGTGTGTGAACATCAGCGATAGTAAAGATGAAGCTGAAGGCCAAAGTCATAGTACTACCAGCTCCGTAACACAAAGTTTCCATATTAGCTTTCTGTGTACTTAAAGTTTAGATTATTCTCTCATAAGAGAAATTCTCAGTAAAACCTGGGACTTAATAATTGAAGATGGTGGCTTGAAAAAGCTATTTGGAGATAAACCTAAAATAACCTATCGGCGAGGGACTAATCTTAAAGCACTTCTTGAATATCAAAATAAAGCTGTATTAAGTAGAGCCATAGGAGTGTTTAGGTGTGGGGCTTGCCAACAATGCAGGAACTTAAGTCTTGAAAATCAGGTTAAAATTAGAAATATGAACTATAAAAGTCATGGCAAGCATACTTGCGGAACAAAAGGAATAGTTTATTCTGCTTGTTGTCAAGGATGCGCTGCTTTTTATATAGGAAAAACAGAAAGAAAAATTAAGCAGCGCATCTATGAACACCAGTATGCCATTAGCAAGAAAGATTCTACAAACACTGTTGCAAGGCATCTTATTGACTTTCCAGAACATAAGTTCAAATTTGTCATATTACAACAAGTCCTAGTCGACCAGAGAGGTGGTCCTTGGCAACTCAAATTAGAAATGGAAGAATTATTTTGGCAAATTAGAATGGCAGCTTATTTACCCCCAGGGCTTAATGACCATGTGTCTGTTAAATGCATTTTAAAATATCTGGCCCTGAAGAGGTAGTCATCCTGTATTTAAATTTACAATGCTTTGGTGCTGCCTTTATTGGTTAACTTATAGGGGGATGACATTCATTTTCTATCAGAATGTAATTCTTATTTATCACAATATATAAAATTAGTATTTGTTTTAGATTTTTTTTTTTCACTCACCATTTTAAAGTATCTTATTTAAATAGAAGCTAAACTTAATGCTGACTATTCTTTGCATGTTGGTTGATAAACCATATATGTTTATCACATTTGTTTAGGTTGTTCGACATTGCTATTGCTGCTGTCATTATTTATTATTTTTTGAACTTGATTACTAGTTTAATATATATTTATCTAAACGGATTACGTTTATCCAAAACAATATTCAATACATATTTGGCGTGACTGCATCAGCCTAGGTTATGATTCTTTTTATTTTAAGTTTAGAATTTTGTTGCCCTGTAAGCTGTCCGCTTGCTCTGTATTTGTGTCTGCTACTAGTATATGTGTTTTTATGGTGAATATCCCTTTTAAGAGATGTCTTTTTAGAAAATTTAATTGAATAATTATGTTGCTTTTTTATATTAAATAGTGTTTAATTGTTACGTTGTATGTCTGAAGAAGGAGAGGTACTAGCCTTTCCAAAAGCGCTCATTAAATATCTCAGTCTGTGTTTTACCGCTCCGTCTCTGTTTTTCACTTTGGTGCTTTTGTTTTAAACAGTTTGTGAGTTTCTCTTAGTTGTAGATGTTTTTTGTGAGTTACGCAGACAGGTGTCGTCCTTGGTAACTCAGTGGCATACTCTTTTCATTGCTGCCAGTAAATGGCAACATCATATGTGTTTCTGACTTCATATCCCTCAGAATAGAGATGTTGCAACCAACCCTGTAACACCAGCAACTTTCTCAGTGCATAACAGCAATATATCAAATATGGCCCTGTGTTTGGACCTCTGATCTCCCCTTGTCCAGTTGTCATGCAGTAGAAGGCTGATAGGTATGGTCTATCAGTATGTAGTGCTGACATTCCTGCTGTCATCATTAGTGATGTTGTGGAGTAAGACTCATTAAGGGAGGTGGGGGGCATACATATGATTGCAAAGGCTGGACAGCATGTAGAACCCTGTACAGTCAAGAGGTGGGTCTGCGGAAGAGTAAGACATGGCTTAGAATCAGTCTGTTAGAACATGTGCGAGATGCTAGTTATTACATGGACAAACATTCTATAGCTGTTACTTGTCATACATTTCACCATGGGGACTGTAGTGGGTTACAATGTACTTTTTTTGGAAAAGGTCTGTTTCCCAGTTTTATCAAACACTTAGAACCATTGTTATGTGAAGAATCAATTTACATTGTATCATTTAATACTATATCCCCTAGGGGGTTAACTAAGGAGTGTAAGTGGAGGCTGTTTAAGAACATATGTAATTAAGTGTCAGTTGCTTCCTGTATTTCAAGCAATTATGTTTTGTAATGTTGTAATACTTGATGGCAAAGCTCATTAAAAGACTTGTGTGTATGGATGGTTGGTTGTCTGTTGTTTTATTATCCTCAGTCATTTTAGTTATATTGCTAAGATGTCAGTGTATGTCTGGCCATTGTGTATGGCATATCCTGATTTTGTAGCAGTGTACCGTGTACATATTAGCTGTACTGTGTGTGTGTGTGTGGGGGGGGGGGGGACAGCAGATGTCAGTGGCATGGGTCCCTTTGTATCATTACCAACGGGCTTGTATGTCCATAGACTGGTCCCCCCACTTCATCTGGCATGGTCCAAAATCGTACTAAGGTGCTCTTGGCTCTGACAGTGCTGCAAGTTACTGATAACTAAATCATTACTGATTCCACAGTGTTCCTTCCCTATGATAAACTGACTGCACTGCATGCTAAGGTTGAGAACATCATAAAATAGTACAGCTCAGATGGCTTAGTGATTATATGCTTTTACTATTGTGTACAGGTTCAAGGGCTGTCTATTTTGTTAAAGGCCAGGTGTATAGTATTTCCTGTACAAAGCATGCTTATATGTGCTGTCATTACAGTAGCAAAGGGTGTGAGTATACTGTATGAGACAAGTGTATACATGGGGTGGTTGGACATGAGATATGCACTCACACATCCATTATACACAAGCTACACTACATGGATACACATATAATACACCAGACATTTGGCTATTAAAATAATACTAATTAGTTACCTTTCTTGTAACAAGTCTAGTCCAGATGCAGAATTGCTGTATCCAGGACTGTATGTTAGCTTCTGAGTGTTGCCCAAGTCTGCTCTTCAATGTGTTACTTAGATATGCTAGTTTTCTCCTCTCCTGCGCTTTCAATAGCGTATTACTTTAAGACTTTACCAGGCATCTTGTAGCAAGTATTTTACCACACAAATGTGCTAACAGCACTAAGCATTCTATGAGGAAACAACTCCAGTAATTATTATTAATGGCCACCCCTCCCGGCATGTCTACAGGTCAGTCCCCTGTACTTTCACCTATTAACCAGCTGAACTTGGCCATCTTGAGGCAATGTCACAACTGCCTCATGTACACTGACAACCTCACGTCTTACCTCTCTACACTCAGACTTGCAAGAGATGCACCTATACAACCAAACTGGAAGCCACACAGTACCCAGTCAAGACCAGAATATTTGGTCAAGAGGAGACGGTCAACACTTGCACCACACTACATGGAAAGCATAGCCCTCCAGAACACAAACCAGCATTGCCTTCATATAAAAACACAAACCACACACCCACCTTTGCGGAGGCTGTCAGTGAAAAGCTGCAGAAACAGCAGAGACCTCCAAGGTGGACATGCAC
>NC_056749.1:805932420-805937420 GCF_019279795.1 Protopterus annectens | reverse complement strand
CTCCTATTTACAATCCACTCACGTAGATTTTTCCTGAAGAGGGCCAGTGAGGTGCTCTGCTTGACATGTATGGGAAGTGTATTCCATACCATGGGCAGTCTCTGGATTATGAACCTGTCCCTACTGCATGTTCTGTTGATTGTGGTAATGAGGTTGAGATCTCTGGAGCATGTGGTGTGGAGGGATTGGAATTACTTTAGATGTAGGATTTCTAACAGAGCTGGGTCACACATGGCTTTGTAAGTCAAGCTGGGATCGCCTCTAAGTAGGCAATATGAAACAGAGACTACGTGGATTTGTTTGAGTCTGTCCATATGGACAAGTGTTTAGGGCTATGGTCCTCTTTGTGAGGTTCTTTTGCTCCCTCTCCAGTTGTTGCAGTTGTGTTGTGAGGTACATACCAAATGGGGAATTATAGTCAATGATTGGCCTAATGAGGGGAGAGTAGAGGGAGACAATGACCTCTTACTTCCTGGAGGCAAAACCCATAGTAATGAGATGTGCCACATAGAAGAACTTTCTGACCACAGTAACAATGTGGTGGTTAAAAGAGAGGTTGCTGTTAACCTGTGTTCCCAGATCTGTTATAATGCCTTCTGTGTTCAGTGGGCTACCATCAATGTGGTAATTCAAGGGAACTGGGTTTTTACCAAGGGGGATGATGACACATTATTTGGCATTGAGCTTAAGGCTAAGGTTCTGACACCAGGCATTGGTCTCACTGAGGCATTTTTATAGGATGTCAACATCACTTGGGGAGTTAATTATAACCCCAAACTTACAACTGTCTGCGAACGTTGTCAGCCACAGTCCCTTTATGTTGGCCAGGTCTTCAGAGTAGTAGATACCAAACAGGAGAGGACCCAGGAACAAACCTTGTGGGACTCCACTCATGACTGGTCACCAGTCTGACTTGGAGTCAGTTACTTTCACACTGTGGGTTCTATCTGTGGGCCAGTTTGCAACCCAACTAGTGATATAGGTGTCGAGGCATAGCTTAGTGCGTGTTTCTACAATTCCTGAGTGGGGAATGGTACCCTTTCTGGCCAATACCTTACGTGTGGTCACCATCACTGTTGTGTATTACTGACACATCGGTGGGATGATGTGAGGACTGGGGTGACTACATTATACAGAGAACATGAGTCCCAGACTTGTAATATTTGTCTCCAAATATGTTAGCAGTAACAGTATTTGTACAACAACTTCCTAAGCTTATCTACTCACATTATTTGGATATCACTGTATTGTCATGCCTTTGTCCACCCACTTTTTAGAGCTTGTTCCAGATTCATTGCACTAAAGGGCTCTGAGCATACCTCTCCACTGCCAGGCTGTTTGCCTCATGTCCAGGTGTATTGCCCATACATTGGTTCAGTTCCACAGTTTATTTGTATTTGATTGTGAAATCACTGTTATGATTGCAGGATTTATGTCAGTGAATAATGACATAACATGTCATTTCACAGCCCCATATCCTTCAGACAATTCTGCTGACATACACCCTTTTGCTGTACAACTGTTTGGTTCTGACTGCTATTTTCTACATATGTCCCTATATGTGCCCATTTATCTCCCTTTGTACAGACATTTTGTACATGTTTCTTTCAGATAGACTTTGGTAGTTATGTTTCTGGGTTATGCATTGCATGTTTTGTGAGTACACATATATATTTTTAATCTCTCTCTCTCTATATATATATTTATATATATATATATATATATATATATATATATATATATATGCCTTAGGTATGTACGTTTCCATATATATGTCTATATGCAACACATGATTCAATCTATTGAGCTTTCACATGGTGGTGGTATACCTGTATTGCATGATAACTTTGGAAGAGCAGCAGTGATTTTTACAGCTCAGATGTTGTACTGGTAATGGGCTCTGACTGTGGCATACAGGGTCCTTGGTTAAAGACTTGGAAGAGACAGTTTTATTTCCATTAATGTTAAATAACCAGACTGCATGATATGGTAGGTAAAGCATCATGATGGGCTATGTCTCCAATGGCTTAGTGTTTGAGTGCTTTGACTATGGTGTATGGGGTTCTGGTTTGAGACTTGGGACTGACTTTTTTTTCCATTAATTTAAATAACCAGACTGCATGATATGTTAGGTAAACATCATGCTGTTCTAAGTCTCAAATGGCTTAGTGGTTAAGTGCATTGACTATGGTGTACAGGGTCCTGGACTTGGGACTGACAATTTTTTCCATTAATTTAAATGACCAGACTGCGTGATATGGTAGGTAAAACATCATGCTATTCTATGTCTCAACTGGCTTAGTGAGTAAGTGCTTTGACTATGGTGTATGTGGTCCTAGACTTGGAACTGACTTTTTTTTTCCATTAATTTAAATGGCCAGACTGCATGATATGTTAGGTAAACATCATGCTCTTCTATGTCTCACATGGCTTAGGGGTTAGGTGCTGTGACTATGGTGTATGGGGTCCTAGAGTTGGGGCTGACATTTGTTTCCATTAATTTAATTAATTAATGCTATTCTACATCTCACATGGCTTAGTGGTTAAGTGCTTTGACTATGGTGTACAGGGTCCTGGACTTGGGACTGATGCCTTTTTTCCATTAATTTAAATGACCAGACTGCATAATATGTTTGGTAAAATATGCTATTCTACATCTCAAATGGCTTATTGGTTAAGTGATTTGACTATGGTGTATGAGGTCCTGGACTTGGGAATGACAATTTTTTTCCATTAATTTAAATGACCAGACTGCATGATATGGTAGGTAAAACATCATGCTATTCTATGTCTCAACTGACTTAGTGGTTACATGCTTTGGCAATGGTTTCTAGGATCCAGGGTTCAAGGGCTGTTTATTTTTTTTTTGCTACATTTTAAACTTTATTACAGAGGGGGGTTAAAATATATGTGTTTTCATTATTTTATTAGGGGTATGGATGTTGATTTCTGCTCCATTATCTGTGGAGGGCTGTGTGTATGTTGTGACATGACAGGGGCTTTGCATTAGCTTACACTTGGACACAATCTGAGTGGGCAGTTAATGATGGGGGCTTAAATAGGGACGGACTTTAAATATTGCTGTAGAGTATGGGGAATATGTGCTATGTGCTTACTTTACTTACATTTTGTGATTTTTCTGTCCACGGACACTAACAGTAGTGTCTGCGGACACACACTCTTCATTGATGAACATTTCTGTGCAGGGGAAGTGTATGATTAGAGTTTTGCTTTCAGACACCCCCCCCCCCTGGGCTCGTACACATACCTGTGTACATAGTAGGGCATGGCAGCGTGCCTTCATATATGCATGGCGTGCTGCCATACTGAACATACACGGTCATTTCTGTGCATCACAAAGGCTAAAACCCCATGCAGGAACAGTGTAGCAGCTCCTGCATGGAGTTTGGTTGCCAAGCAATTCAGCAAACAGCTGATCCGATGTGCATGAGCCTGTCTACACCGTTCCTGCATGGAAGACCATGCAGCATGCTAATTACCTCATTTGCTGGTGAAAACCATGCAAATGAGGTAAATTAGTGATTCAGGAAGCTGCCAGGTCTCCGTGCAGGAACAGTGTCATTGCAGAAATATGTTCAGTTACTAACTGAACACATTTCTGCAAAAAATAAAATGGAGGCAAGACAGCACAAATATTCACGTCTCTAGGCATGCCAATGGCCAAATATATGGCCATTGACATGAATAAATGTTTAATTTTAATATAAAATAACTTTTCTTTGTGGGTGATCTCAGCCATTTAAGCATAGTGCAGTGGCGCACAAAGACAATAATGCTGAAAATAAAAAAAACATGTGAAAACCCAAGTTTAAAGAAAATCTGCATTTTGTCATTATAGTCTATGGCATGCAGAATCAAAACAATACCAGGGGATAGTGGTTGTCAAGGGGAAAGGCTCCATGTCAGTGCAAGATCTATGGGCAAAGGCATTGGGGTATGCAAATGAGGGGAAGTTTTCTGAATCACAAAATATTCTAAGTCCAAAACCTGCACCTAACCGTGTAGGTGCTAGAACAGGATCGTGGAGGCAGGAGGAACAACTTACAGGAAAAGGGGGCGTGTAATGCTTGCTGTAAGCACATTGGAGCTCTGTTGCCTGGGTTTGCACTTAACTAAGCACAGCTAAGCAAAGGGGTGTGTCTAAAGCTGTAATATCTTACACCATGAAATGAAGAGTGTGTTCACGTCCAGGAAGGGACATTTCTGCTAAAACCTGTTTAACTTAGCTAAACGGGCTTGTGTAGCATGCACTGGGACTTACAAAAAAACAAACAAACAAACAAAAAAAAAGGAAATGGCAGCACTGTGTATATGTAAGAAAGGGGGTGTGTCCGAGGCTGCATAGCTTTGTTTACCTTGCCTAAATGGGTTTGCATGTCACTCACCAGGATTTAAACCACAAAAATAAAAAGAAATGCAGCAAATGGCAAGTGGAACAGGAAAAAAGGGAAATAGCAGAATAGAGGCACTCAAGTACAAGTAATAGAGCTGGCAGGTGGAATGTATCATACTCAGCCATTCACACAGGCAGCATCTGCAACACACCACTATAAACAATGCAAACATCTTTCAGTCTGTTTTTTTCCCACAAACTCTACACCACCAGTGTACACAGAAGGGGAAATTTTACCTGACAAAACTAACAGAATGTTAGGGGCTGCTGTTACTCTCATACATCAGTATGTGCGAGAGGCTGAGGGTGGTGAAGAGGACAATGCTGACAACTGCCCCAGACTTATGAGGAGGAGGAGAAGAGTGTTCAGACCCAGGGTAACCTACCAGGGGCTACATGATCTGGAAATAGTAGAATGCTACAGGGTGGACAGGGACATACATACTGCAGCAAATTGTAGAGATGTGCCAGCCTTGCCTCACATCCAGAACAAACAGAGGGGAACCCATCCTAGTGGATACCAAGATATGTGTAGCTCTAAGAATACTAGCTACAGGTACTTTCCAAAGACCAACTGGGGATATCA
>NC_056749.1:805807420-805929920 GCF_019279795.1 Protopterus annectens | reverse complement strand
CCATATGTAGATAGTGAGAAGGAGATATAGAATCAGTGGATGTAAATATGAGGTAGATACAGTGGTCTAAAAGATGTAGAATGTAGTCAGGTATCGGGGGCTAAAGTTAGTCAGGATTAATACAGGGGCACAGCCATTGTGATTTAAGGTAGAGTTTAAGTTTCTTTTTAAAGAGAGATTTTGAGGGAATAGAAGAAAGTTCATAGGGGAGGAGGTTCCAGTGTTTTCCAACAGTGTTAGAAAAGAGGGAGTCTCCAGCTTTGTTGTTTGCTTTGTCAATATTTACAAGAAGTTTGTGTGCTGATCTTAGGGAGTTTAGGTTGTGGTAGGGGTGAATAAGAGTAGATAGTATAGGTGTTTTGTTAGGTTGATATAGAAGTTGATGGGTTATGCTTAGTTGATTAATTTTTAGTTGTTGCTGAAATTCTAGCCAACCTAGTTGTTTTAGATTAGTACAGTGGTGGGTTCTAAAAGGGTTGCCTGCGGCAAATCTGGCTATGCTGTGGTAGGAGTTTTCTAGCTTAAACAGATTATTTTTTGATAAGTTAGTATAAGTGGGTGAGGCATAGAGAAGGGGTGAGATAAGATGTGAGTGGGCAATAGTTATTCTAGAATCTGGAGTGAGGAAAGGTTTGATTTTGTAAAGAGAGCCTATTTTTTATTAATATTTTTCAAAGTGTTGCTTATGTGTACACCATTTCCACTACACACACACACACACACACACACACACACACACACACACACACACTGGATAGGAATACTCACACATATCTAAGGCCAGCATAATATAATATGTCAAACATACACACAGACACGTTGGAAGGACAGAGACAGACAGTGACAGAGAATCCCATTATGAGGTCTTTCCCACCCAGTACACATCCCATTGGCCTATATCACATTATGTGCTGGTGTCATTCACTGTAGAATTCCTTGGGTTAGCCCTCATCCATATAATCTCAGTGGTGCTTGTGCTAACTTTGTAACACTATAGTACAAATAAGTATTCATGTACCATTTGTCATCTCAGTCCTGTTAAATGTAAAGTTGTGTGTGTGTGTGTGTGTGTGTGTGTGTGTGTGTGTGTGTGTGTGTGTGTGTGTGTGTGTGTGTGTGTGTGTGTGTGTGTCTCTAGATGAATGAGTTTGAGGCCATTCACACTCATTACACTTTGCATTGCCCTAATTTAGCACCCCTGCTGATGTCAGCCACCTTGAAATAATATTTTGGGCAGCTTACAGCCCTGTAATCTCCATGGTGCTTGTGATAACTCCATAGTATTATAGTGTAGCAAGCTAGTTAAGTAGGAGTTTTAATCCTGGTCCTGGCAATTGTGAAAATGTGTATGTGTGTTTCCAGATGAATGATTCTGAGGCCCTTCACACCCATTACACTTCCCATTGCCCTACTTTAGCACCCCTGCTGATGTCAGTCACCTTGAAATAACTCTTTGGGCAGCTTTTATCTCTGTAAGTTCCATGGCACTCATGATAACTGCGTAATACTGTAGTGCAGCAAACTAGTAAGGTAGGAGTTCTAATCCTGGTCCGCAAAACTGTGACAATGGGTGGGTTTGTGTGAGTGAGAGTGGGTGTGTCTTTATAGAGATGTGATTTTGAGGGCATTCACACTCACTACACTTCTCTTACCCATCCTTTAGCACTGCTGCTGATGTCACTCACCTTCAAAGATACCTTTGGATGGTTTTCTAAATTATAATCTCTATAGCACTCGCAATAACTGCATGATGTTATAGTGTAGTAAACTAGTTAGGTAAGAATACTAATTCTGGTCCTGGCAAATGTGAAAATGTGTAAGAGAGTGTGTGCGTCTTTGTTGACATGTGCTTTTGTGGTCATTCATACTTACTATGCTGCTGATGTCACTCACCTTCAAAGATACCTTTGGACAGCTCTCCACCAGATAAGCTCTGTGGCACTCGTGATGACTGTGTGATACTGTAGTACAAAACACTACAAGTAGGAGTTCTAATCTTAGATCTGGCAATTGTAAAAGTGTGTCTGTTTGTATGAGTGTGTGTGTATCTGTAGGTTGAAGTATTTTATGTCCATACACAGCCAGTGCATTTCATAGTGTAAAACTTTACAATGGCTGCTGATGTTACTCACTTTATAGGTATGTTTGGATGCTCCTCTAGTTATATGTTCTGTGGTGTGTGTAATAACTGTATAACAATGTAGCAGTGATAACTGCATAGTTAGAGGTTTGAATCCCATTCCTTGCAAGTGTGTGTATATATATATATATATATATATATATATATATATATATATATATATATATATATATATATATATATATATATATATATATATATATATATATATATATATATATACATATATATGTGTGTGTGTGTGTGTGTGTGTGTGTGTCTTTGTAGCTTAAAGATTTTGGCCCCATTTACACCCAGTACACTTCTCATGTAGTAGCAATAACTACATAGGTAGGGGTTTGAATCCCATTCCTGGCTAGTGTTTGTGTCTGTGTGTGTGTGTGTGTGTGTGTGTGTGTGTGTGTGTGTGTGTGTGTGTGTGTGTGTGTGTGTGTGTGTGTATATATATATATATATATATATATATATACATATATATATATATATATATATATATATATATATATATTATATATATATATATTTGTACCTTTGTACCTTAAAGATTTTGGCCCCTTTTACACCCAGTACACTTCTCAGTGCCATACTTTAGCAGTGCTGCAGATATCATTCACCTTAGAAGTACCTGTTGTCAACTCTAAATCATGTAAGGACAGTTGTGCATGTGGAAAATGCTTAACGTAAAGGTCTGAGACCATAGTTAAACAAAGGTTCAAAGCTCACTCCTGGCAAATGTAAATGTGTGTGTAGGTAAAGTATTTTATGAAATCTCTCACCCACTACATCACCCAATGCCATTATTTACAAGAGCTGCTGATGTCCTTCACCTTAGAGGTGCCTTGGGACAGCATCCCTCTTATAAGCTCCATAGCACATGTGATAAATGTGTAACACTGTAATAACTATGCATAGATAGGTAGGGGGTTGAAACTCAGTGCTGGCAAGTGGTTGTATCTGTCTTTCATCAGTATCCTGTGTGGGTGTTGGTGTGATTGTGTAGTAACAGAATCCAGTGGAGGTCAGGTTTTGCTAAATTATTATATTGATGACCTAATATATGTCCCAATGTCCACATTACAAGGCTAACAGTTGTCAAACACCATAGAGGTCAGTGTAGACAATATACAGCCCTAAATGTGTAGTGCCATGTGCAATGACTATGTGACAGTATGGAATAGTTAACAATATAGGCAACCCTTCTAATACTTAGAGATCACTTTCCACCCAGGAATCCTACGCAACACAGTAGAGGTCAGTGTAGACAATATACAGCCCTGAATGTGTAGTGCCATGTGCAATGACTGTGTGACAGTATGGAATAGTTAACAATATAGGCAACCCTTCTAATACTCAGAGACCACTCTCCACAAGGGAATCCTACACAAACACACTTGGCTAGGCATCAACTACTATATCAGTAGTTCTCTTGCAAACTGCCTCACAGATAGTACCCTAGGTGTGATTGCAGTGTAGTCTATGCCAAACCAGTGACCAGACATGACTGGTGTCACACAGGGTATGGACCAATGTCCTCTCATGTTTGGGATCTACCATTCTGCGGTGCAGGAGAACATAAAGGCACGCAAGCTGAAAATGTTTGCATACAACAGTAAGATTGGTGGTAGCATTCCCAATCCATGTGATGTTGACATCATGCACAAAGGACACTCTGACACCTATGACTGTTGTCAGAACTCTGGACATTACCTCAATGCCAAAAGTTGTGCTGCCATTACCTTTGGGAACACCATGGCTCACATGAAGTAATACATTGGTGGTAGTCCACTGAACAGTGACATTGTTATAACAGAATGGGGAACACAGGTTGACAGTCAGCTATCTGTTGACCACAACAGTGCCACTGACATCAGAAAGTACTTTGATGTGTTACATCTCTTGACTCAGTGTGTGTTATCCAGCAAGTAAAAAGACATGGTCACTGTGTACCCTCCCTTCAGTAGCCCAATGTGAAGAGTGCCCCTTTTGCCATGTACCCTACTGGACACCTGCAACAACTATAGAGTCTGCAAATGTACCTGACAAAGAGAATACCATGTCTCATATACATGTCCTGTATGGGCAGACTCCAATAACTCCAATGAATCCCTGTATCATACTGTCTATGTAGGTGCAATCACTACCTCAGTTACACAGCCATGTCTCACCAAACTAGGTCAGGAATGCTACATCTGAAGATACCAATCTGTCCACACAACCTGGTCCAGAGACCTCAAGCACACCTCCACAGTTCAAAGGACATGCTTGTGGGACAGGTTCACAACCCAGACACTGTCCATGTTATGGAATATAAATCACATACACATGAAGCTGTGCACATCACTGGTCACCTACAATAGAAATCTAGATAAGTGGATGGGGAATACAATACCTACCCCTGGGGACCACTCCAGTGACTATACTCATAAAGCCACACTGTAGACTATTGTCATGTGGCCTGATGCCAGCGTATTCCCTTGTTCTAGCCTTGTAGAGCCTTCAGGCCCATTCAACTACTACACACCTATGAAGCATGGCAAATGTGTGTGTGTGTGTGTGTATGTGTGTGTGTGTGTGTGTGTGTGTGTGTGTGTGTGTGTGTGTGTGTGTGTGTGTGTGTGTGTGTGTGTGTGTGTGTGTGTGTGTGTGTGTGTGTGTGTTTTTATGTGTGAATAGTAATCTCAGTGTGTTTGGTTGATGAATATCCCCTGTGGCTGTGGTTGTTAGCAATCAGAGATGTGTCCAAACCACAACACGTACTATTCTCCACTCTACAACAGATGTTGTAAATCAGCATATACCTATGTACAACCCTCAGCCCTATAATCTGTGAGGCATATGCAATCACTGTGTTACAGACCTGAGAAATCCATGCAGATACAGCTTTACCCTGCCTAAGACATGGTTAATGTGTTACCACACTGCCATGCCCCTTGGTTTTGCTGCAGGGCCACATGCTGGTGGTACACAGATGCCTAGAACAGAAACAGGAAAACACCTTCACTCAGCATTAATAATAGCAATAATGCATCATGGCTAAAACCGTACACACACTATAATGTGTACCACTTACAAATGCCAGATGACAGCAACTTACACAGCATTACATATCCTCAATTTAGTAAGTTCACCCTCCCTGTGCATCAGACCCATATATGCATGCCAGCTGATTGTGGTGCTGAGCTACATCCACATGGCTGTTGCCTCCCGTCCACCAAACATTCAAGCACAGATACTCCACGGTGGAGGAGTGCTACAACCTGACCCCACCATCTATCAGCAATCTCATTGCCCTCATGCAGGACCCCAATGAGTTCACAAAAATTGTCACCTGCACCAAGGAGATGTTCTTCAACCAGCCTGTGCATTTGTCTGATGTTACATTCGTTACGTGCCTGTGCATCCATTACAGACCGAAACATGCACTTGGTCACTGTAGCAGTGACAATCTCAACATGGGCTGGATGGGCAACCATTCTCCTCTAAGCATCCCTGCCCATAGATTTGGTCCAAGGTCACTTTGTATGTCATGTAGAACACAGACATGGATATGTTGGTGTCCAATGCTAGCTGTATTCTTGCCTGTGGACAGTGCAGTACTAACCTGACCCGCAGTACTGCTGGGTGACTGCCATTTATCTGCCATTGTGATTGCACACTTGTGTGGGGAGAGAGGGGTAAAGCTGGCACTGAATGTCTTGCCAAGACTGTGGCTAATATCTGTTGTCTCAGGATAGGAATTAGCATTCTGGAGTAACTCACAGCACTTGTGTTTAATGCTGTGGAGATCGTTGATGTAACTACCAAAGGCTTTTTTGATTGTCCTCAGTGTCTGCTGCATTTCTGCCTTCATAGATGCATGTAGGGGATACCATGAGGGATCACAAGTTGTGTTTTAGACTAATAAGGGGGTTCAACAGTCATAGGATACCACCGTTTTCTGCAACAGTGCCCTCCTTCTGTTGTACCCTTTAGTAATGGCAGGGAATCATCACATTGTCTCCCAGTGTTTGGAGTACAGTGTCTGGGTTCTCTTGGCTATGGCTAGTACCATGCATTCATGTACCTGTTTGTACAGTGTATATGTGTATGTTTTGACAGTCATGTAGCTATTTTCCCTTGCCATGGGTGCAGTGAAATCATCAACCCCTGTTTTTTTTATGGCTGCAAAGTCAGCTTTGGAGAAGTTTTGCAAGGTGGTTACCTTTATGGGGGTGTGGCTGACATGTTGAGTTCCCTGTTGATTACAGCCTGTGTGAATCTCACCAGGTAGGGATTGACAACTGTGGATGAGCAACAGTCCCATATTTAAGTAGTCAACACAGGTCAAGGTTGTTGCATCCTCTACTGGGGGTCAGTATGAGCCAGTCCAGGGCATTGAAAATTATGAATTCCAGGAAGTGTTGGGCCACTGCACTGGTGCTTGGCTACTTTCCCTAGGTGATGGAGGGGTATTTGAAGTCTCCTACTATGTCAGTGTTGCATTGGACCTTCATAGATGGCAGGGTGTTGAGGAATGTGCATTGACAGTCTAGGGACATAGATGTGGACCCATAGCAGGCTGTGGTCTGGATTGCACTATTACCCCAAGGCAGTTGTACAGGAAGTATCGCCGATGCATTATGCTGGGATACTAGTCTGGAGGTGTTCCTGTCCATAACGAATATGGAGACAACACCACCTGTGGAGGTGTGGTGTGGTCCATGTTTGGGGGCTGACAGCTGTGGAATGTATTATAGCCTGTTACTGCAAGGCTGCTGTCTGCTGCTGTGAACCACCTTTCCATTACAGCAGAAATGTTAATGTCCTCCACTCCAAAGAGTGCTTTAAGTGACTGCATCCTGACAGTTAGATGTCTACTGTTGAGCAGCATGACCTTCAGATTGCATGCATGTCTAGCTGCTATTGTGGTAATTACATTTGGAACACTGCCTAATAAGGTATTATAGGTATGGCAAGACACTTAGCTAGTACCTTGAAACACAGGGCTGACAGATGTAGGACATATGTGGCAAGTCACTGAGTTCTGTCAGTGATGTTATCCCAAACAGAGAGATACTGGATCCCCTGAGAATGACACAAAACATGTAGGCTAATGTTGCAATCAGTCATCTGTTGATAGTACTGCAGCATCATTCTGGGTGATGGCAGTATACTGCTCAGGACTACTGTCACACCTACCTGGACCACATAATCAGAGAGTTCAACCATGTCTCGTGATGTAGTCCACAGAGGTGTGTCCCAGGTTTTTTACACTCACATGGATACAGAGTGATACTTGTAGTTGTTGTGGAGTGCCATGACTGGCTGTGTCATGTGTTGGATGCTGGCAGGGAGGTGTGTCCCAGGTCAGTCACACCCACGTGGATACAGAGTGATACTCATAGTTGTTGTGGAGTAACATGACTGGCTGTGTCATGTGTGGGTTGCTGGCAGGGAGGTGTGTCCCAGGTCAGTCACACTCACATGGATACAGAGTGATACAGGGAGGTGTTTCCCAGGTCAGTCACACCCACATGGATACAGAGTGATACTCATAGTTGTTGTGGAGTGACATGACTGGCTTTGTCATGTGTTGGATGCTGGCAGGGTGGTGTGTCCCAGGTCAGTCACACCCACATGGATACAGAGTGATACTCATAGTTGTTGTGGAGTGCCATGACTGGCTGTGTCATGTGTTGGATGCTGGCAGGTAGGTGTGTCCCAGGTCAGTCACACCCACATGGATACAGAGTGATACTTGTAGTTGTTATAGAGTGCCATGACTGGCTGTGTCATGTGTTGGATGCTGGCATGTGATAGGTATTTGGCTACCTGCTCCATATTCAAGTTAGTGAGTGGGATATGTGTGTGCCTCAATATTGAGTAACCCATGATCACTGTATTGTGCAAGGTGGTTAGCCTTAGTAGTTTAGGTTGAGGGGCACATTTTGTAGGTAAAATATGTGTCCCTTGGCATGTGCCATGTTGTGGTGTCTGAGTGGGTGTCTGTCTTGCAGGTCTATACTGTTTGGGTAAATGTCCATTGAGTACCTCTGTGTAATTGTGTGTGTGGCTTTTCACTGTATGTCATGGCTGTCAAAATGGATGTAGTGATGAGCTATGTGTTCCACATGTTGTGGTTCAGGTGTTGATCTTATCCTCTTGACCTGCTAGTCCAGTCTTTGCTAGAGAGTGCATATGGCTCCATTGGGTGATATAAGGTAACTCTCTCAGGTCTGAGTGTTTGGAGTTTAGAGGAGAGGATTGTCTATGTAGTTGAGTCAATTGCAACAGTGCCTCAGAAAGGACAAGTGCACCAGGTTAATGGGTGAAAGCACAGAAAACTGTACTTCAATCATGCCAGGAGGGTTTGGCATAGCTAGTAAGTACTTGAGCTACTTCTGTGAGGAATGAGTACTGCTGATGGCTCCCAGGTGTGCCACACTTATTGATACAATAACCCGGTGAAGTGCCAAGCTATAATGTTATTTGAAGTGCAAGACAGAAATAACTAGCATGATGTAAGGGTGAAACGAAAGGCAAATTTTCTGCCACCTGTAATACTTTACCTCAGCTGTGCAGTTATCAGCAGCTTTGGCCATTTGAAAGTTCAGTAAGCTCTGTAGCGTGTTTGGTAATTGCATAACACTATAGTAAACATAACTAGATAGGCAGGAGTTCTAATCCCAATACTAGCAAGTGTGTGTGTGTGTGTGTGTGTGTGTGTGTGTGTGTGTGTGTGTGTGTGTGTGTGTGTGTGTGTGTGTGTGTGTGTGTGTGTGTGTGTATACTGTCTGGCTTATATCATTTTTGACTTGTGTACTACCCTTCACACTTCCTCTCACCCCAACTTAGTAGTCTTGTTGATGTCATCCACCTTACAAGTAGGTTTGGACTAGGTGAAGCTGTATAAGCACTGTGGCATGTATGATAACTGTGTAGCACTATAGTAGAAGTAACTAGATAGGCAGAAGTTTTAATCTCAATACTGGCAACTAGCTGGATGTGTCTGTGTGTTTGTGAGAATCATATAGTGTGTGGACTATACCATTTTAGACTTCTGTATCACCCTTTGCACTTCTCCTCACTCCAATTTAGTAGTCCTGTTGATGTGATCCACCTTAGAAGTACCTTTGGAGTAGGTGAAAATGTATAAGGTCTGGTGTGCTTCTGATAACTGTATAGCACTATAGTAGAAATAACTGGATAGGCAGGAGTTCTGATCCCAGTACTGGCAACTGTTTTTGTGTGTGTGTGGGGATCATATCTTGTGTGGCTTATAAAAGTTTGATGTGTGTACCATACACGGCTGGTGACCACCTCCCAATGCCATTGCTTTATATAGTGTGGTAACAGCATCTGCCTCATAAGCAACAAGTTAAACCATTATACAGTCCTCTGTACAGATGTGTCTGGAATATTCTGATGTTTGCAACTTATACATGTTTGGAAGTGGTCTGTGTGCCTTAACAATGCCTATGTATGTGATATTGCAGCCAAATAGGCTACAGTGAGTCTACTGACACATGTGGCAGCATCAGGTATCATAATCTGACTGAAACATAATGCTGACACAATGTCTGCCACCCCCTCAGGTGGACAGCTTTGTAGGTGCAATACATGAGTCCAGATGCTTGGTTTTACAAGTGAACTGTTCATGTTATGAATCACAATATATGTTGGAAGAGGTGTGGACTGACATATTGTGATCCCAGTTTGTATGTATCAGAAACACCTTGCATCTTCATGGGGGTGTGTACACAATTTATATACACTGTATACCAGTAATGTGTCACACATGTCCCTACCTTAGCCTGTTTGTCCAGCCCATTTTGCTGGACTCTATCCAGACATCTTGCACTGACAAGTTGTGAAGTATGCTACAGGAATGTTGAATTCACCTCCGATAGGCTCCAGTGGTTACCACTGTGATGCAATGCAGTTAACCCCACCACAAGTGAACATGCACATAAAGCAATATAGTTATTACTGATAGTTGTGTGCATGGAAAATTGCATGCCCTTCCATTGCCTGGGGTATTGCCAGGCCACAACAGAGCAATGTCATGCTCACCAGCTTCAGGCTCCTGTCCCATATGCAGACTAGAGGGTCCTAGGCAGTTGTGAGTGAGAGGTATTGTCAGCAGATTCACATGTGGTCTTGGTAAAGGATGGATGCAGCATGTCTGCACATTTACAGTAAAAAACACAATAATACACAATATTCTGTCCTCACCATAGATGTGCACCTATGTGCATTAAAAAACATCCCCACTGGGCCCTAACCTGCATGCTCCCTGTCCATTGTGTCGGTGCCATCCACCTTCAGCATGTTGGCCTCTGTACCCTGGTGTTGAACTGGGTGTGTGTCCCAAGGCTGGTGGGGGCTCATATGCTGCACAACTTGGTTGTGTAATGGATGACATAGAGAAATGTGAAGACATTTGTATGATGTGCTGATGACTGTACCCAAGGGGGATAGAGTGGTCATTGCAGCAGATGGCAATGGTCATGTTGTTGAAGGGAACGGAGGGTCTGTGGGAGTGATGGGTATGCATGGTGTTAAAAGGAATGAAGATGGTGAGATGGTAGTGGATTTTACAAAACATATGGACATGGCTATGGTGAATATGTACTATAACACGAGGGAGGAGCACAGGGTGAGTTACAAGACTGTAGTAAGATGCACACAGGTGAAATATAACAGATATAGGAGGGCCATTTTGAGGGAAATTGGAGACTGTAAAGTGGTGAAGCGGAAAGTGTATCCAGGCAGCATAGAATGTTGGTCTGCAGGATGATGTTGGTGATCAAGAAGAGGGGGAGTGTGAGTTCAGCAGCAAGGATCACATTGTGTGAATTGAAAAAGGGTGATCATGACGTGGAGTTCAAGGAAGAGTTAATACATACATTGGGTGGCACTGTCAATTTACCACATATCAGGTTAAGTACAGCAGAGCTACTAAGGGAGATGGCTAGAAAGGTGCTTAGTGTGACATGTGGATGGAGGAAGTAGTACAAGGGGACCAGGTGGTGGACTGAGGAAGTACAAGACAGTATAAAGAGAAAGAGCATGGGGAAGAATGAGTGAGACTGTCAGAAATATGAGGAAAATAGACAGGAATGTGAGGAGATGAGGTGCATGGCAAAAATAGATGCGGCAAAAGCTAAGGATGAGACATATGAAGAGTTGTATGACAGTTTGGACGCTAAGAAGGGATGACAGGAGTTGTACCAATTTGCTAGACAGATGTACTGAGCTAGGAAAGATGTGCAGCAGATAAGGGTGATAAAGGATAATGAGGTAAATGTACTCACAAGTGAGGAGAGTGTGTTGGTCACATGGACAGAGTACTTTGAGAGGCTGATGACTGCAGAGAATGAGGCAGAGAAGACTGGATGATGTGGGTATGGTGAATCAGGAATTGCAACAGCATAACAAGGAAGATGCAAGGATAGCTATGAATGGGATGAATACTGGCAAGGCTGTTGGCTCACATTACATACCTGTGAAAGTATGGACATGTTTAGGGGAAATGGGACTGGTGTGTTTAGCCACACTATTTACTGATATCTTGGGTGGTGTGAGGTTGCATGAAGAGTGGAGAGAAAGTGTTTGGATATGGTATAAAGTATAAGGTTGAAGTGCAGAGCTGTGGTAACTGCAGAGGGATAGCATTGAGTTTGATCTGTATTGAGAGTAGGGCACTGATTTAGTAGACCCTACAGAGGTGGAAATATGCTGTAGAGAGGGGAGTAATGAAGGTCAGCAGGACTACAACTGAATATCTGTGTGTGAATGAGAGGGAGGATAGCGGAATATTGAGGATGCATGGGGCAGATTTGGCAAAGGTGGATGTGCTTAAATGATTGGGATCAACATTTCAGAGTAATGATGACTGTGGCAGACAGGTGAAGAAGAGAGTACAGGCAGGATGGAGAGGTTGGAGAAGAGTGTCAGGATTGAGTTGTGACAGACGAGTACCGGTAAATGTGATATGTAAGGTCTACAAGAAGGTAGTGAGACCACCTATGTTGTATGGGTTGGAGACAGTGGCAGTGAGAAAACATGCAGGAGACAGAGCTGCACATGTCAGAGGTACAGATGTTATGATTTGCACTGGGTGTGACATGGGTGCACAGGTTTAGCAATGTGTATATGAGAGAGACAGGCCATGTTGGACAGATAAAACACAAAGTTGGAGAGCCAATACTACATCAGTTTGGACATGTGCTGAGGAGGCTGCCGACTATATTGGGAAAAGGGTGGTTAAGGATGTAGCTGCCAGGTAAGAAAAAAAGAGGAAGGCCTCAGGCAAGGTTTATGTATGTGGTGATATAGGACATGCAGGTGGCTGGTGTGAGACAGCAAGGTTCAGGGAACAGGTAGAAATGGCAACAGATGATCCACTGTGGCAATCCCATATGGAAAAAGACAGAGGACAATGAAGTGGGATGTTGTAATGCCAGTCTTCACAGATTTGGCAAGGATTTGACTGACATAACACAACTCTATGGGTAAATGACTAAAAATATGAGTCACACATATGATCATTGTGAATAGCACTGGGCAGTTAAATGTTATGAGCTCAGGATATAATATGCAGTTCATCACACAACTGCAGCAGTACTTTACTATGCAAATACAATGTATCGGTGTCTCACATATCTGAGACAAACAAGTATATACTAGTTGAATTCACAAGTAAGATATTTATATGTACAACATCCCAGTAGCTGGCCTAGCATTGTCAAAGTCAGTTTTGTTCAACACACCCCAGTAGTAGTTATATGTAAGCCATCCTTTCCTGGGGCCCTGCCGATGATCTATGTCACTGCAGACAGACCCAGATGCTATGGCCATAGTTTCTGATCAGCAATAAATTAGTACAAAAAGCTTTGTTGAGACATATATGTTAACCCTCCTCTTTCACATTCTTGCATACCCTTACCTGCAGTCCATGAGATGCTTACTTGTTCAACAAACCTGTCTTTGTATTTTTCAAACTATAGTAGGTTATATGCTGTTGTTTGTTGCCTTTTTGCCAGTTTCTCCCTCTCCCTCTCCACACACATGTAGTGTGTACATCTGTGTTGCATAGACAGCAGTTTGTCTTTTGTAGGTGATGCTCATGACCATGTGATGGCTTGTGCACCAATTGGTGTTCCCCCATTGCTAATTGCATGCAGAACAGCTGTGTAGTTCTTTCAATAGCCAATGTCAAGGCAACACACTGCTATAATTGAGTACCCCATGTGGGCATTGGCACTTTCCCATACATCTGAGGAAGACATCCTGTTGGTGTCTGAGCTGATACCTCTCACAACAAGACTTGTGGAGACAAGCCAAATGAATGGTGGAGAAGGATCAAAACATAGGGGCAGACTGTGAGTATTGCTATTGTATGTTTGGAATACTGGCAGTTTAACAGGGTTTGTCTGAACATGCTACTTCTGCATGGCTTTCAGTCTGACAAAGTTCTGTCTCTGCATAGCTCTCAACTGTAGGGCTATTCACATAATGGCCAGAGGTTAGCCTGTTATGTTTGGTCTGTTCCCCAGACCTCCGAGAAATATATACTGAACAAGAGAGGTCCCAGGACTGAGCCATGTGGGACACCACTTGTAACTGGTTTGGAGTCTGACATGGCTCCAGCAATTCTAACTATGTGGGTTCTGTCCTTGAGCCAGTTTGTAACCCATCTAGTGACATAGGAGTTTATATTTAAGCTGGTGAGCCTATCTATAATGCCCGAGTGGGGTATTGTATCGAAGGCTTTTGTGAGGTCCAGGTAGGCTGTGTGGACCACCTTCCCCTCATCAATGGTCTTGGTGACTGTTTCAAAGAAATCAACCAGGTTTAAGTGGCAAGATCTGCCCTTAACAAAGCCGAACTGGGTAGGATCCAGTGTCTGTAGGTCCCCAATACTTTATTTATGAGGTCCATGATGATCCTTTCCATAGCTTTGCAGACCAAGCTAGTCAGGCTTATGGGGCGATAGTTTCCAGGATCCATTGAGGCACCACCTTTGTGGAGAGGGACCACTGTTGCTGTACGCCACTCTTTGGGTACATATCATGTAGTAAGGCTGAGATTGAACAGTAGTTTTACGTTTGGGTTTAGCTCTTCTTGGAGTTCATGTAGGATGCAGCCCGGGACACCGTCTGGTCCCATTGATGCTGTGTTTTTTGCTTTGGAGAGGGCAGCTCTTACTTGAGCATCTGAGATGTCAGGGGGGCAGCACTCTGCTGGGATAGATATTTGCCCTTTTGGTGGGGAGGGGGGGAGAAGTTTGCACTGAACCTGTCAGCTAGGATGTAAGCAATGTCTGTGGGTTCGGTGTATTTTTTGTCATTTTGGACTAATTCTGAGCATATCTGGGAATTCCCACCCAGGTTCCTAACATAACTAAAGAAAGCCTTGTGATTATCCTTAGTGTCCTGTGCAATTTTTCTCTCGAAGCTGGCCTTAGATGATTTTATGAGTGCCCATAGTTTTTTGCTAATACTGATCAGAGATGCCTTCCCTTTTTAGGATTTTGCTCCATCATGTAGTAGCTTCCTCCTTCTATTTTATAGTTTGTTTATGGCTGGGGTCCACCAGACAGAACGCCTGCCTTTGGAGGATTGGGTCTTGGTTTTATTTGGGATTGCATGATCCATGCATTCCTGAAGGTGTTCATAGAATGCGTTTATAAAGGATTCTGTGGTCTGGGCCTTATTTTCCACCATTCTTTGAAGAATTCCACCTCGGTTTTGAGGAGTGTGAAATTTGCTTTAGAGAAGTTTTTCACTGTGGGTTTCTGGGCAGTGAGTGGGGTTGGGATGTGAGTATCAAGTGAGATTAGTTTATGGTCTGATCTTACCAGTGAGGGATACACTTCTGGTCTGGAGCATAGATCCCCTATGCTGGTGATGATCAGGTCCTGTATGTTTTCCCCTCTTGTGGGAGTGGTAACAAATTGTTCCATAGCATTTGAGTTTATAAATTCTAGGAACCTTTGGGCTAGGGTGTTGGAGCTAGAGTAATTCTCCCAGTCTATGTTTGGGTAGTTGAAGTCACCCGATATAATGGTGTTTGGAGAGACCTTCATATTTTCCAGTGTTCTCAGGAAGGCCGAGTGGGGTTCCTGGGTTTGGGAGGGTGGTCTGTAGCAGGCTATAAACTGGAAGGCAGTTTTACCCACTGTTAGTTGCACATGGATAGTCTCTGATGCTTCATGCTGTGCCACCAACCTGGAGGTGTGGGTATCTTTGATGAATATTGATACTCCCCTCCTTTGTGGTTCGTCCAAGTTTTGGGGCTGAAAAGCATGGTATGAGGTATAACCTGGTAGTGCTGGGGTGCTCTCGGGAGCCTTGAACCAGGTTTCTGTTACTGCACAGATATCGATGTTCTCCATGCTAAGGAGAGTTTTGAGTGCGTGCATCTTGAGGTTTAGACTTCTGGCGTTGAGTAGCATTACACTTAGTTTCTTATCTTTATACATACATATATATATATATATATATATATATATATATATATATATATATATATATATACATATATCTTTATACATACAGATATATATATATATATATATATATATATATATATATATATATATATATATATATATAGATATATATATACATATGTGCACGTCAGTATTTCTTGGTAATATATCTATATATTGTCATACATATATATGTATCAGCAGACATATCTATCTCTCTATATGTGTTAATATTTATTCTGTCATGTATATATTTAAAGATAATAGCCATTCCTAATTGCACAGTGTGTCTTTCCTATTGTAAACTGACTGTACTGCATGATATGTTGTGAAAATCATCCTAACATTGCACAGCTAAGATGGCTTAGTGGTGAATTGCTGTGAGTATGGTGTATAGCATCCTGGGTACAAAACTGGGGATGGATGATTATTTTATTGCTGGCCAGAAGGAGTGCTGCTGAATACAGAGTGATTAAGGTATTTTAATAGGTTCATAGGTAGGTACTAGGCTATCTGCCCAAGGGCATTTATAATCCTAGCCAGAGTGTGTCAGCTTTCACTGCCCCATTGATTAATTAATTGAGCCTCTGTCAAGAAGAGCCAATGAAGCGATCCCAGGGGTGTATTTTCTGTTACCCATCCACTCGCCAAGTTTTCTTTTGAAGAGTGTTAGTGATGGGCTCTGCCTAATGCAATTAGAAATTTTGTCCCAAAGCATGGGGAGTCTCTGTGACAGCAATCTATCCCTCCAGCATGTTCTATTTATTATTGTGGTAAGGTTTAGCTCACTAGAGCAAGTGGCTCGCAGTGACTTGGATTTATTTAGGTAGAGCATGTCGATCAATTCTGAGTTGGACATGGCTTTTTAAGTCAGGCAGAGATCACCTCTGAGTAAGCGATATGCGACTGAGTACAGCTGGAATTTTTCCAGTCGGGCTGCATAGGACATATGTTTGAGGCCAGTAATCCTCTTGGTGAGATACTTTTGTGGTATTTCCAGCTGTTGGAAATGTCTTGTGAGGTACATCCCAAATGGGGCATTGTACTCTATGATGGGTCTGATTAGTGACGAGTAGAGGGGAACTATAACCTCTTTATTTCTAGATGCGAACCCTTTATTAATTAGATGGGCTACATAGAAGGATTTCCTAACTAATTTGGAAATATGATTGTCAAAGGAAAGGTTACTGTCTACCTGGGTCCCCAGATCTTTTATTACCTCTTCTGTATTAAGGGGGCTGCCACCTATGTGGTAATTCATGGGTGTTTTGTTTTTCCCAAATGGGATGACTATGCATTTTTTGGCATTTAGCTTGAGACCATGACTTTGACACCAGGTGTCCATCTCAGTAAGGCCCTTTTGGAGAATGTCTGTGTCAGCCGGAGGGTCAATTATGGCTCCCATTTTGCAGTCTTCGGTGAACGTTGTTAGCCTTAGTCCTCCTGTGTTTGCCTGTACTTCTGAGATGTATATGCTGAACAGTAGGGGTCCCAGGACCGAGCCTTGTGGGACACCACCTGTGACTGGTTTAGAGTCGGACCTAGAGCCCGCTATTCTTACCATGTGAGTTCTGTCTGTAAGCCAGTTGGCAATCCATCTCGTGACATAGGGGTTTATGTTCAGGATGGTGAGTTTTCCTATAATTACCAAGTGAGGAATGGTGTCAAAAGCCTTGGCAAGGTCAAGGTAGGCTGTGTGAACTACATTCCCCTCATGTATGGCCTTGGTGACTGTCTCAAAAAAGTCAACCAGGTTTGGTAAACATGATCTGCCCTTAGCAAAGCCAAACTGGATCAGGTCAAGTGTTTAGAGGTTTCCAATGTCTTTGTTAATGAGTTCTATGATGATGTGCTCCATAGCCCTGCAGACTAGGCTAGTTAGACTTATGGGCGATAGTTACCAAGGTCAGTTGTAGCCCCTCCTTTGTGGAGCAGAATAACCGTTGCTGTGTGCCATTCTATGGGCACATAGCCACTGGAGAGGCTGAGGTTGAACAGTGTGTTTAGGTGGGGGGTTAGTTAATTCTGTAGTTCATACAAGACACAGCCTGGGACACCATATGACCCCATTGATGATGTGCTTTTGGCTTTTGAAAGGGCTGTTTTCACCTGTTCATCTGTGATTTCCAGGACACAACACTTTTCCGATATTGTTGTGGTCCCTTTTGGGGGTGAGAGGGGGGTGAAGTTTGCACTGAATCTATCTGCCAGGATGTTGGCAATATCAGTGGGTTTTAGTATATTTTGTGCTATTTTGCACTAGCTCAGAGCATATCTGCCTGTTGCCACTTAGATTCTTGACATAGCTAAAGAAGGCTTTGTGGTTATCTTTCAAATCCTTGGCTATTTTTCTTTCAAATTTAGCCTTGTAGGATTTTATGAGGGACCTTAGTTTCTTACTGATACTGATCAGGGATGTCTTTCCTTCTTGGGATTTGCTTTTTTTCAGAATTAGTTTCCTCCTTCTATTATATCGCCTGTTTATGGCAGGGGTCCACCAGACTGGTTTCCTTCTCTTAGGGGAGTGAGTCTTGGTTTTGCTAGGGATGGCATGATCCATGCATCCTTGTAGGTGCTCATAGAGTGCATTTGTAAAGGTTCCTGCATCTTGGACACTGTTATCCTTTAGCGTGGGGGGCTGTGAAACTTACCACCTCTGTTTTAGTAAGGTGAGGTTTGCTATAGAAAAGTTTTTCACTGTGCTTTCCTTGGTTGGAGAAGGTGGTGTGGTGTGGACATCCAGACTGATTAGTTTATGGTCTAATCTAACCAGTGACAGGTTGACCTCCAGTGTGGAACACCTGTCGCCCATGTTGATGATGACCAGGTCCAATATGTTTTCACCTCTGGTAGGGGAGTTTACCAGCCGATCCAGGGCATTTGAGTTGATAAATTCCAGGAAGCGCTGGACCTGGGAGTTTGTACTTGAGTAGTTTTCCCAGTTAACGGTAGAGTAATTGAAATCGCCCAATATCAGGGTGTTCGGTAGGACTTTCATGTTTTCCAGTGTCTCCAGAAAGGCGGAGTAGTGGTCCTGGGTCATGGAGGGTGATCTTTAGCAGGCCACAATTTGCACTGCAGATTTGCCTGATGTTAGTTGCACATGGATGATCTTGGAGGTATCATGCTGCGCCACTAACCTGGAGGTGTAGGTATCCTTGATGAATATGGATACATCCCCTCCTTTTGTTTTTCGGTCTATGTTCTGTGGCCAAAATGCATGGTATGAGTTGTAGCCCGTTAGTGCTGGGGTGCTCTGTGGAGCCTTGAACTAGGTTTCAGTTACTGCACAGATGTCGACGTTCTCCATACTGAGGAGTGCTTTGAGCGCGTGCATTTTGAGACTTAAACTCCTGGCGTTGAGTACCATAACCCTCATTTTTTGTTAATTGTGCTGTTTACGGAGGTGGGTTTGACTTTTGAGCATTGCCTAAAAAAGCCACTATGGGGGCAGCAAGTGCCTTGGCCTGTATTCAAAAGCCTAGGGGTGACAGGTGCAAGCCATCTTTTGAAAAGCAACGAGGCTTATCGAGCATGTTGTCCCAGGCTGACAGACACTGGATCCCCTTTGAATGACACCAGAAGCTTAGCCAATTGCTGAAATTGAAAATATTTTCTTTATACTGTGGTATCATTCTTGGTGAGGGCAGGATGCTACTCAGGGTCGGGGTCATACCTGCCTGGGCTACATGATCAGAGAGCTCTTCCATGTCTCTTTTCATGTAGCCCAGGGAGGAATGTCTCAGGTCATTCACATCAACATGAACAATGACAGAGTCATATTTTTACTTGTTCTGGAGTGACCTGAGTGCTTGTGTGATGTGGTGGATTCTGGCTCCTGGCAGGCAGCTAACAGTAACCTTCTCCTTGTCCAGCCTAGTGAGTGGGACGTCAGTGTGCCTGACTCTAGAGTCACCTATTACTATTGTGTTAGGTATGTTATTTCGCCTTAAGGGCTGTGATTGTGCGGCACACTGATTTTGTGTTTTATGTGTTGACTGGTTAGTGACGGGAGGTGCAGGTTTTCTGGGTGTCTGCTTTGGAGGTCTGTGATGCTTCTGCAGGTTTTTATTTAGAGCCTACGAGTATGATTTTGTGTATTTATGTGTATTTTTTGCCAGTGCTGGTTTAGTATGTCTGTGTGAGGCTGGAGGTGTGGTGCAAGGTATGGGCAATTGTAACAAAGCCCTGAATTCAGCACTAGCCTGAAAACTGGACTATACTAGCTTATAAAGGTGGGAAACAAGGACATTTTTTTTGAAAAGATAAGGCAAAACCAGTAAAAAAATACCCTTAAAACAGCTTTAAATGACTACAAACAGTAAACAATACACTTAAAACAGATTTAGATGACTACAAGCAATCAGAAAAGGCTTTTAAACAAATTACCCAATTAACCAGTAAAAAAATCTTAAAACTGAGCCCTGTTCCTGTAGTTTTCAATCAGACAAGTTCTAACTGCACACTCCTGCCACTGGGGTGCAGAGGAACCTTCTCCAAAAAAGAAGGCCTGGATTAGTGCTCATGTTATACAAACAAAGCTAGATTCAGCAGACCTGGATCTAGTCTATGCCACAGCAAACAAGGCACACCAATTTCAGTAAGAAACAGTTCAAATATGCAGGCACTACAAGCCTTTAACCAGAAATTCCCAGCTCAGGAGGGCAGAGTCCAGCCTCTCCTCCCTCAAGAGTGCAGACCACGAACCTTCTTAATGTAAAATAACTGGTCTAAAGCCCAAGTACTTAAACCAGAACTAATACACTTTTAGAATAAAAGACACTGAGCCTTCAATCAGCAGTTCCCAACTTAGAATGATGTAAGCTATCTGTCCTGCCACAATAGTGCAGACCACAAACCTTCTTAATGTAAAACAACTGGTCTGAAGCTCAAGTGCTTAAATCAAAAGGCTTAGAATGATAGTTACACCAAGCAGAAATAAATGCAATTGAGTACTTTTAAGATGACGCAAAAACAAAATAAAGTAAGAAGAAACACAAATACAGTAAAAGCAGATGAAAAACGTGAATTTTCTTTTTTGAGTGAGCAAATGAGATGGGACCAGGAAGAATATCCAAATTCAAATTTACAAGAGGGGCAGGCAGTTTCAAAGCCACCAAGATTAACACCAAAACAAAATCAAGGAGGATGGGTGGGGAACTAATTGAAAAAAACAGAGCCACAACTTCCAGCTAGATAGTATTCAATGCAACACAGATAAATCAATTTACATGCTGTATTATTTGAAAAAAGTGCAGATAAAGATTTACTTAAATTCACTTATATGTCCAGTTGATTGCATGTAGGTCTTAGCTGGCCAAAGCTCAGAGTTTAAGCAGAAAATAATACAAAATGTACCACTTACATAAGGCAGAAACCGAATAACAATGAAGTGAACTACCCCACTTATAACTGGCTATTTAGGAATTCTAACAAGCATTAACTGAAAAAACAGAGCCACAACTTCCAGCTAGATAGTATTCAATGCAACACAAATAAATCAATTTAGATGCTGTATTATTTGAAAAAAGTGCAGATAAAGATTTACTTAAATTCAGTTATACGTCTAGTTGATTGCATGTAGGTCTTAGCTGGCCAAAGCTCAGAGTTTAAGTACAGCTGTAAGTGGGTTTGCTAAGTTTGTGCAGAGCTAAGTGGCACTTAAACACGGTTAAACCGAGAGGCTTAAACTGTATAGGCTTTTGCTTACCGATGGTTACCAGTGTAGTATGCTTTAGCAGAGCTAACTACTGGTTATCATTCACATTTAAGCAATGTGTAAACCTGCTAAGCAGAGCTCAGTTCTGGTAAACTTTGCTCACATTCCAGTCTCATAAAATAGCAGAGTAATGACATCATGTAATAAGTTAATTTAATTTCCTGTTCATAACATGCTTTTATATGCTCTCATTACAGTAGCAAGGGGTGTGACTATACTGGTACAGGACACTTGGGTATACATGGGTAGTATCACATGTATTTTCTTTATTTTTTATATACATGGGTAGTATCACATGTTATATGTACTCACACTTGCATGTTACACCAGCTACAGTACACTGGTTGCAAATATGATTCCACACATATTGTTTTACATTGAGTACTTTGACACTGATTTTCATGTAAGATTAGATTACCTATTGTAGTACTCCAACCATGCACCTCTGTATGCAGTGCTGGGACTCTGAGTACTATACTATCTTTTTCTTGGTGTTTCAGCTGTCTGATTTATGTATCTCCTATTGGATATTAATATGATATTATTATAGTAACTGTAGAGTACTATGTTTTTTGGCCATGTCATTGAGGACTGCTGTCATGTAGTAATGACATACATTTCAGTTTCAGACTTCTATCCTTCAGGACATTCATCCTAATGCATAACATGTTTGCTGTCCACTGTCTGTCTGTCCTCTGTGCAGAAGTCAGGTATTGCTAAGGCTGTCTTTCATACAATATATAGGTGCCCACATAGTTTTGTACTGTCGGCCTGGACACCCCTGCTACAATTTCTCTCCAACAAATAAGACCTCCTTCATGTTGGCCTTGGCCCTTTCCTTGCTTGTGTGAGGGACATTACAGAGGTGGTGAGCTTACAGATTCACAGACACTATGTGGGAATACTTCACAGGACAGGACATTTAGAGACAGCACAACAACATGGAGGAGTTTTGGCATCTTCAGCATTGTGAACAGAGTCTATGTCTACAATATCATCAGTGCTGTTATACACATGGTGGGTTGATAGATTTACAGGGTTTGTGTGGACATGCATTTAGTGAGTGACTTCACATCTGACAGTGATATGTCTCTGGCATACCTCTCCACTGACATGCTTCTATTGTCCACATGTTTGCCTGTTATGTTTTGTCTATTCCCCAGACAGTTGTCCTTGAAAATCAGTCAGGCACTTGGGACGATATACAACATAGAATGGAGAATCACCCACTAGTGGCCGTGCTCCTCCATTCTGTATTTTGTATGCTTTACTGGTGAAGGAGTGGAGGAATCGTAGATAACTCTTGGGAATGCAGTCAGTAAATACTAGAATCCATTGGCATTACTGACTTCACATTCATCATAAAAAGATATGCTGCAACAAATCCAGTAACATCAGCAGTTGGTTCATATATCTGACAGCAATATGGCCGCGCCGCAGTCTATGCCCATGCTTGTGCCTCTGTCTGCAAATGATGTTAGGCTTTGTCCAGATGTCGTGCACTATTGGCGGAGGCTCAGATGTATTTAGTATCATTATTTTGCCTCCTACCATCCCAGAAAAGTGATGTAGTAGCCCCACAGGTGGGGGCATGTTACAAGGAAGAGGCCATAGATATCAGTCCTGAGCCTGTACATCCTAAGGGGCGGTGAACTGGGCAGTACATTTGAGAGGTCTGTGCATGTCTGGCCATTGTTGACAGACTGTCAGGATTGTGTACACATCTCATGTGTACATGTTATTTGGGCTCTGTATGGAGGGGGGTACATGTAAGTGTTATGTCTCCTTTTTTATCTGACTGTGCATGCTGCTCCAGTGTCTGCTGGTATATTGGCTGCATGCCTTTGTAGGTGCAGACTGAGACCTGTCCTGTACCATGGTCAGGATTCAGACTACACTGAGAATTGGGCCACTATATGTGGGGTAGTGTGTGACTGGGAAACTATTATGTATTTCTTCACACAGTCTGTATACTCACTGTTCACCTGACCTACCAGTATGTGACTGTGACTATGGTGGGATTGGTTATGGGTATGTATTTTCATATATGTTTCATTTTGGTGCTGTAACATTCCTGTAGTGCCTGATATCCCAAAGGGGATGACAACACATTACTTCCTTTGACATTGAGCTTAAGGCCATGGCTCTGACACCAGTCATTGGTCTCAGTGAGGCATTTCTGTAGGATGTCGACATCACTTGAGTAGTTAATAGCACCCAACTTGCGTTTCAATCAACTGCAAACATTGTCAGCCAGAGTCCATTCATATTGGCATGGACTACATAGAAGTTGGATACCAAACAGGAGATGACCCAGGACCAAACCCTGTGGGACTCCACTCATGACTGGTCGGCAGTCTGACTTGGGGTCAGCTACTTTCACACTCTGGGTTCTATCTGTAAGACAGTTTGCAACCCACCCACTGTTATAGGTGTTGATGCATAGCTTAGTGAGTTTATCCATGATTTCTAAGTGGGGAATGTTATCAAAGGGCTTGGCCAGATTGAGGTGGGCTGTATGAGCCACTTTGCCTTCATCCACACAGCTCAGCAACAGTGCAAAAGTCAGTAGGACAAAGCCTGCAATGAGGATGTGATTGAACAGGGCACACAGGTGAGGTGTCAATTCACTCTGTAGTTCATGCAGAAGACAGCCAGAGATATTGCCATATCCAATAGGAGCTGTATTCATGGCCTTAGACAGTGGTGTTTTAACTCAAGCAGCATTAGAACTACATGCCTGACAGTGTAGTGGTATTGTGATTGGTCTTTGGGGTGGAGAGAGGGGTAAAGTTGCCACTGAATCTGTGTGCCAGTATATTGGCAATATCTGT
The DNA here is from genome assembly GCF_019279795.1 of Protopterus annectens. Taxonomy (NCBI): domain Eukaryota; kingdom Metazoa; phylum Chordata; order Ceratodontiformes; family Protopteridae; genus Protopterus; species Protopterus annectens. The sequence goes on along the minus strand of NC_056749.1, from coordinate 805,905,750 downwards.
TGGCTCAGTATAGGGGGTACTATTGTGCAGTTGCTCAGAGCACATGTTGGTATTGGTGTGGAGATTCTTTACATAACTATAGGAGGCCTTGTGCTTGTCTTTACTGTGTGCTCTAATTCTGTTTTCACAGCTAGCTTTAGAGTATTTCATGAGGAATGTCATCTTTGTGCTGAGGCTGATAAGGTTTTTTTTCCAGTCTAGGGACCTCACCTTATTCCATATCAGTTTCCTCCTTCTGTTGTAGAGTTTCTTTGGGCAGGGAGCCACCAGATTGGCTTCCTTTATCTGGAGAGGAGTGCCTTGTTTCTATTGGGTATGGCAGAATCCATGCATTTGTGTACATATTCGTATTGCATTGGTGTGTGATTTGGAGATCATGTAAGTAGTCTCCATTTGCATGGGAGCCGTGGGAGTTAGCCACCCCTGTTTTTGGAGGCTGTGTTAGCTTTGGAAAGGTTTTTCATGGTGGTTACCTTTCCAGGGGTGGGGAGGGATGGATATCTAAGGTGATGATATTGTGGTCAGCTCTAACCAGCGGTAGAGTTGACTATAGTTGTACAGCAACAGTCACCCATGTTAGTACTGACTAGGACAAAGATGCTGCTACCTGTAGTAGGTGTAGAAATGAGCTGGTCCAGGACATTGGAATAAATGCATTCCACAAAACATTGGGGAAGTGCATTAATACATGAGCAGCTTTCACAGTTACTGGAGGGGTAGTTGAGGTCAACCAGTGAGAGTGTTAGGGTTGGGCAGTAATATTCTCCAGGCTGCTTAGGAATGTGGGGTTTTACTCTTGTGACATGGTTGGGGACCCAAGCAGTCAACAACTTGAATTACTGTCTTACCCTATGTTAGCTACAACTGCAGTATCTGTGATGCATTATGTTGGGCTACCAGTCTGACATGTGTGAATCCTTTGAGAATAAGGACTGCTTTGATTGATTGGCTTTTGTGATTTAGAATTTAGTGCTGAGCAGCATGACCCTCAGATTGCATTTGTTTGTAGCTGTTATATATTTAGGTATATTTATGTATGTATATATATATATATATATATATATGTATTTACATACTCTCTTTCTATATATATGTGTATGTATATATGTATATATCTTTTACATGCATATCTCTATATATATATTTTGGTAGGCTCTAGATTTGAAGGATGCCAGATATATGCATCACCATCTAAATACATGTATCTGTAGAAAGCCTGACTTGATTCTACAGATTCTTTTCCCTACTATTGGAATGACTGTACTGATTGATATGTTTTGGAAAATCATCCACATTTTGTGAAGGTCATATGATGTAGTGATACATTGCTCTGACTGTGTGTAAAAATCAAAGTCCTGGGTTCAGGATTTCGCAGCAGGATCATTAATAATTTTGTTGCAAGGCAGAATCTTGGTAACCTCCAAACTCTGGATCCCACCCAGTCCTGGTTTGTGAAAGGCAGATCATGCCTTCTGCACCTGATCGACTTCTTTGAGGCAGTCACCAAAGCTGTAGATGAGGGTAAGGTGGTTCACACAGCCTATTTTGACCTCGCCAAGGCTTTCAACACCATCCCCCATTCTGGAATTATAACTAAATTCACTAAACTAGGTATAAATCCCTACGTCTCAAGATGGGTTGCCAACTGGCTCACTGACAGAACCCACACTATAAAAGTTTCAAACTACAAATCTGACCTCAAAGAAGTGACAAGTGGAGTACGACAGGGTTCCATCCTGGGACCTCTCCTGTTTGGTATCTAGTTCCCTGAAGCACACGCTAACACATAAGACCTCTGGCTAATAAAGTTCACAGATGACTGCAAACTAGGAGCCATAGTCAAGTCCCCAAATGATGTGGACAGCCTACAGAAGGGCCTCGCTGAGGCAGATGCCTGGTGTTAGAGCCATGGCCTCAAGCTCAATGCCAAAAAGTGCAGTGTCATCCCCTTTGGTAAAAACTCTGTACCCATGAACTACCACATAGGCAGCAATCTATTTAACACTGAATGTGTGATAAGAGACCTTGGGACCCAGGTGGACAGTAGTCTCTCCTTTGATAGTCACATCGCTACAGTAGTCAGGAAGTCCTTCTACGTGGCACACCTCATCATAAAAGGGTTCTCATCCAGGAAAAAAGAGGTCATTGTTCCCCTCTACTCGACACTCATTAGCCCCATTATTGAGTACAACGCCCTTTTGGAATGTACCTCACAAGACATCTACAACAGCTGGAAAGGCCACAGAAGTACCTCACAAAGAGGATTACTGGCCTCAAACAAATGCCCTACACTGACCGCCTCAAAAAACTCCAGCTTTACTCCATAGCATATTGCCTACTCCGAGGTGATCTCTGCCTAACATATAAAGCTATGTCAAACCCAGAGCTGTTGGACACGCTACACCTAAAGAAATCCTAATCCCTCCAAGCTACATGCTCTAGGGACCTAAACCTTGTCACCACAATAAACAGGACATGCTGGAGGGATAGATTCCTGTCCCAGAGACTTCTCATACTCTGGAACAGGCTACCCATCTATGTCAAGCAAAGTTCTTCATTAGCACTCTTCAAGAAAAATCTTGATGAGTGGATGGGAAATAGGAAATACACCCCAGGGATTACTTCTGTGTCTCTGCTCGACAGTGGCACAGGAAAAGTACTTTCTTGGGTGGCGTAAGTCAGGGAACCTTGTTGGCTAGGCTTATAGCCTAGTACCTACATATGAACCTATGAACCTAAATAAATCAATTTAAATTCTGTATTATTTTAAAAAAGTGCAAATAAAGATTGACTTAAATTCACTTATACGTCCAGTTGATTGCATGCAGATCTTAGCTGGCCAAAGCTCAGAGTTTAAGCAGAAAATAATCCAATGTGTTCCACTTATAGAAATCAGAAAATGAATAACAATGAAGTGAACTATCCCCACGTATCACTGGCTATTCAGGAATTCTAACAAGCATTAACTGAAAAAACAGAGCCAAAACTTCCAGCTAGATAGTGTTCAATGCAACGCAAATAAATCAATTTAAATGCTGTATTATTTGAAAAAAGTGCAGATAAAGATTTACTTAAATTCACATATATGTCCAGTTGACTACATGTAGGTCTTAGCTGGCCAAAGCTCAGAGTTTAAGCAAAAATAATACAAAATGTACCACTTACATAAGGCAGAAACCGAATAACAATGAAGTGAACTACCCCACTTATAACTGGCTATTTAGGAATTCTAACAAGCATTAACTGAAAAAACAGAGCCACAACTTCCAGCTAGATAGTATTCAATGCAACACAAATAAATCAATTTAAATGCTGTATTATTTGAAAAAAGTGCAGATAAAGATTTACTTAAATTCAGTTATACGTCTAGTTGATTGCATGTAGGTCTTAGCTGGCCAAAGCTCAGAGTTTAAGCACAGTTGTAAGTGGGTTTGCGCAAGTTTGTGCAGAGCTAAGTGGCACTTAAATACGGTTAAACCGATAGGCGCTTAAACTGTATAGGCTTTTGCTTACCGATGGTTACCAGTATGCAAATATGCTTAGCAGAGCTAACTACTGGTTATCATTCACATTTAAGCAATGTGTAAACCTGCTAAGCAGAGCTCAGTTCTGGTAAACTTTGCTCACATTCCAGTCTCATAAAATAGCAGAGTAATGACATCATGTAATAAGTTAATTTAATTTCCTGTTCATAACATGCTTTTATATGCTCTCATTACAGTAGCAAGGGGTGTGACTATACTGTACAGGACACTTGGGTATACATGGGTAGTATCACATGTATTTTCTTTATTTTTTTATACATGGGTAGTATCACATGTTATATGTACTCACACTTGCATGTTACACCAGCTACAGTACACTGGTTGACAAATATGATTCCACACATATTGTTTTATTAATTGAGTACTTTTGACACTGATTTTCATGTAAGATTAGATTACCTATTGTAGTACTCCAACCATGCACCTCTGTATGCAGTGCTGGGACTCTGAGTACTATACTATCTTTTTCTTGGTGTTTCAGCTGTCTGATTTATGTATCTCCTATTGGATATTAATATGATATTATTATAGTAACTGTAGAGTACTATGTTTTTTGGCCATGTCATTGAGGACTGCTGTCATGTAGTAATGACATACATTTCAGTTTCAGACTTCTATCCTTCAGGACATTCATCCTAATGCATAACATGTTTGCTGTCCACTGTCTGTCTGTCCTCTGTGCAGATGTCAGGTATTGCTAAGGCTATACAACTATATAGGTGCCCACATAGTTTTGTACTGTCGGCCTGGACACTGCTGCTACCTCCAACAAATAAGACCTCCTTCATGTTGGCCTTGGCCCTTTTCCTTGCTTGTGTGAGGGACATTACAGAGGTGGTGAGCTACAGATTCACAGACACTATGTGGGAATACTTCACAGGACAGGACATTTAGAGACAGCACAACAACATGGAGGACATATCTTCAGCATTGTGAACAGAGTCTATGTCATCATCAGTGCTGTTATACACATGGTGGGTTGATAGATTTACAGGGTTTGTGTGGACATGCATTTAGTGAGTGACTTCACATCTGACAGTGATATGTCTCTGGCATACCTCTCCACTGACATGCTGTCCACATGTTTGCCTGTTATGTTTTGTCTATTCCCCAGACAGTTGTCCTTGGAAAATCAGTCAGGCACTCTTGGGAATGCATACAAAAAACAGAATGGAGAACACCGACTAGTAGTCGGTGTTCTCCATTCTGTATTTTGTATGCTTTACTGGTGAAGGAGTGGAGGAATCGCGTATAACTCTTGGGAATGCAGTCAGTAAATACTAGAATCCATTGGCATTACTGACTTCATATTCATCATAAAAGATATGTTACAACAAATCCAGTAACATCAGCAGTTGTCTATATATCTGACAGCAATATGGCCAGTCTATGCCTGCGTTTGTGCCTCTGTCTGCAAATGATGTTAGGCTTTGTCCAGATGTCATGCACTATGAGGCTCAGATGTATTTAGTATCATTATTTCTTGCCTCCTACCATCCCAGTGATGTAGTAGCCCCACAGACATGTTACAAGGAAGAGGCCATAGATATCAGTCCTGAGCCTGTACATCCTAAGGTGAACTGTACATTTGAGAGGTCTGTGTATGTCTGGCCATTGTTGACAGACTGTCAGGATTGTGTACACATCTCATGTGTACATGTTATTTGGGCTCTGTATGGAGGGGGGTACATGTAAGTGTTATGTCTCCTTTTTTATCTGACTGTGCATGCTGCTCCAGTGTCTGCTGGTATATTGGCTGCATGCCTTTGTAGGTGCAGACTGAGACCTGTCCTGTACCATGGTCAGGATTCAGACTACACTGAGAATTGGGCCACTATATGTGGGGGTAGTGTGTGACTGGGAAACTATTATGTATTTCTTCACACAGTCTGTATACTCTACTGTTCACCTGACCTACCAGTATGTGACTGTGACTATGGTGGGATTGGTTATGGGTATGTATTTTCATATTGGTGTTTCATTTTTGGTGCTGTAACATTCCTGTAGTGCCTGATATCCCAAAGGGGGATGACAACACATTCTTTGACATTGAGCTTAAGGCCATGGCTCTGACACCAGTCATTGGTCTCAGTGAGGCATTTCTGTAGGATGTCGACATCACTTGAGTAGTTAATAGCACCCAACTTGCAATCAACTGCAAACATTGTCAGCCAGAGTCCATTCATATTGGCATGGACTACATAGAAGTTGATACCAAACAGGAGATGACCCAGGACCAAACCCTGTGGAACTCCACTCATGACTGGTCGGCAGTCTGACTTGGGGTCAGCTACTTTCACACTCTGGGTTCTATCTGTAAGACAGTTTGCAACCCACCTACTGTTATAGGTGTTGATGCATAGCTTAGTGAGTTTATCCATGATTTCTAAGTGGGGAATGTTATCAAAGGGCTTGGCCAGATTGAGGTGGGCTGTATGAGCCACTTTGCCTTCATCCACAGCTCAGCAACAGTGCAAAAGTCAGTAGGGACAAAGCCTGCAATGAGGATGTGATTGAACAGGGCACACAGGTGAGGTGTCAATTCACTCTGTAGTTCATGCAGAAGACAGCCAGAGATATTGCCATATCCAATAGGAGCTGTATTCATGGCCTTAGACAGTGGTGTTTTAACTCAAGCAGCATTAGAACTACATGCCTGACAGTGTAGTGGTATTGTGATTGGTCTTTGGGGTGGAGAGAGGGGTAAAGTTGCCACTGAATCTGTGTGCCAGTATATTGGCAATATCTGTTGGCTCAGTATAGGGGGTACTATTGTGCAGTTGCTCAGAGCACATGTTGGTATTGGTGTGGAGATTCTTTACATAACTATAGGAGGCCTTGTGCTTGTCTTTACTGTGTGCTCTAATTCTGTTTTCACAGCTAGCTTTAGAGTATTTCATGAGGAATGTCATCTTTGTGCTGAGGCTGATAAGGTTTTTTTTCCAGTCTAGGGACCTCACCTTATTCCATATCAGTTTCCTCCTTCTGTTGTAGAGTTTCTTTGGGCAGGGAGCCACCAGATTGGCTTCCTTTATCTGGAGAGGAGTGCCTTGTTTCTATTGGGTATGGCAGAATCCATGCATTTGTGTACATATTCGTATTGCATTGGTGTGTGATTTGGAGATCATGTAAGTAGTCTCCATTTGCATGGGAGCCGTGGAGTTAGCCACCTCTGTTTTTTGGAGGCCAAAGTTAGCTTTGGAAAGGTTTTTCATGGTGGTTACCTTTCCAGGGGGTGGGAGGGATGTGGATATCTAAGGTGATGACATTGTGGTCAGCTCTAACCATGGTAGAGTTGACTATAGTTGTACAGCAACAGTCACCCATGTTAGTACTGACTAGGACAAAGATGTTGCTACCTGTAGTAGGTGTAGAAATGAGCTGGTCCAGGACATTGGAATAAATGCATTCCACAAAACATTGGGGAAGTGCATTAATACATGAGCAGCTTTCACAGTTACTGGAGGGGTAGTTGAGGTCAACCAGTATGAGAGTGTTAGGTTGGGCAGTAATATTCTCCAGGCTGCTTAGGAATGTGGGGTTTTACTCTTGTGACATGGTTGGGGACCTATAGCAGTCAACAACTTGAATTACTGTCTTACCCTATGTTAGCTACAACTGCAGTATCTGTGATGCATTATGTTGGGCTACCAGTCTGGACATGTGTGAATCCTTTGAGAATAAGGACTGCTTTGATTGATTGGCTTTTGTGATTTAGAATTCTAGTGCTGAGCAGCATGACCCTCAGATTGCATTTGTTTGTAGCTGTTATATATTTAGGTATATTTATGTATGTATATATATATATATATATATATATGTATTTACATACTTTTCTATATATATGTGTATGTATATATGTATATATCTTACATGCATATCTCTATATATATATTTTGTGTCTAGATTTGGCCAGATATATGCATCACCATACCTAAATACATGTATCTGTAGAAAGCCTGACTGATTCTACAGATTCTTTTCCCTACTATTGAATGACTGTACTGATTGATATGTTTGGAAAATCATCCACATTTTGTGAAGGTCATATGATGTAGTGATACATTGCTCTGACTGTGGTGTACCGGGCCCTGGGTTCAGGATTTCGCAGGACTAATAATTTTGTTGCAAGGCAGAACAGTTGCTGCTGGGGACAGAGGGATAAGGGTGATATTTCACAGTGGTCCTTATTTTGTGCCCATTGACCCGCATTCTGACATCCTTTGGACAGATTTGTTACAGTAAGAGGTTTGGGGTATGGATCTGATGTGCAACTTCTATACACACATATATATATATATATATATATATATATATATATATATATATATGTGTGTGTGTGTAAACATAAATATATATGTATGTGTGTGTGTACAAACACACACACACACACATATATATATAAATATATGAATATGTCTATATTTACATATATGTATATGTATATATATCTATACATATTTTTGTGTACATATATATGTATGTATTGATTTACTTGCCTATCTATACATGTATTTCTAAATGAATATATTTTATATGTATATCTGTATTAATATTATTTATATATTTCTCCATATATATGCATCTCCATCCATATATACATGTGTATTTGTACATGTAAAAAACCTAACTTTTATTCTACAGAATGTTTCTGTACTGTAGAATGAGTGTACTGCAGGATATATATGAATAAACCCATTGAATTTTCAAATCCCAGATGGCTTAGTGGTATGTTGTTTGACCGCTGTGTAAAGGGACCTTGGTTCAATCCTGGCAGAACCAGTCATTTTGCTGCTAGGCAGAGCACTCTGTGGATGACACAGAGTTATTAAAACAGTTGTAAGTGGGTATGCTTGGGTTTGCATGGAGCTAAGCAATGCTTAGGTCCATTTAAACCCTCGCTAATTTCAAATAAAGAAAAGAAAAAAAGGGAGGTAGGAAAGTGGTGAAATAGGGGAAAGCATGGGGTAAACAAGATGAGAGATAGCTAAGGATGTACAGGACGGGTGTAGGAAAGGACCATAGCTCTGCATTTCGTCAACAGCAACAACTGATATGTCTGTGGACAATTTGGAATTTAGAGACTCAGACACCACAGAGAGGGGTGTGTGTGGGTGACATAACATGATGATAATTGGTGGGGTAGATTGAGTAAGGGAAGCATGTCTCTGGGTGAAATGCAGAGCTATGTATGGGACGTAATTTTTTTGTGGGACAGATGCCCTTGTTTTAAGGTGAGAGTAGGATGTTGAGGAAGGAGTGTAGATAAGTGTGGGGTGGAATGTTTGGTAGGGGAGTTTGCATTTGCAGGCAGACAAGACACACAAGACAGCAGACAGGGGTGGTGTGTGACACATGAGGGAGACACCTGGACAGGAATAGTGGTTGGGAATCAGATGCCCATAATCCCCCTAGATGGTAGTAGTGGGACTGATGTCCCCACCTGATGGCAGTCACCACTACTCCTTCACAGCCCCAAAGTTCGCTGTGCTGGGGGCTGAGCTGTAGGGGCCACCTGCCCCTCAGGCTGTGCCAGTCTGCCCTCTACCTGGTGCAGTCGGTCATCCAGCTCCAACTGGAGAACACTGCGCACCATGCCACAGACCTCTTGCCAGATGATAACATCCTCACTACACCCACCTACAGGGGGCGACAAGCTCCATCCCCTGCAGCGGTTCCACCCAAGGGTGGTGCAGGATCAGCAGGTGAGGGATGCCCAGGTTGGGTCCCAGACATGCTGGGACATGGTGCTTCAGCCAGGTGGGGTGCGAGAGGTGGATCCGCTGGGATAGGTCTTCCTGAACATGCCATAGGGTGAGAATTAACAAAGTGTATTGGTTAATCATGAACAAAACATTTCAACATTATTCAAAACAGCATGCATGGATGTTCCAATTGACCCAGAACAGTGGACTTGTAACAGTGGCATGGCAATCAGAACACATGCAGTAATGGAATGGCATTCAGGATTGCAACAGCATGCCGGTTACATGTATGGCAACAGGCCAGCAACAATGGTTATTCAACAAGGTATGTTAGTATGCACACAGAATGGAACAAAGGTCCCAACAGTAAATGTTTTGATAAGAACACACCCATGTTAGATTATGTGGAATTATTAGAGCAGATGAGTGGTGGGGGAAGAGAAAATAATTCCATTAACAACTGCATTCACTGATACTTCTCAATACAGTACTTTCCAATACTCTACAGTTCTGCCTTCCCTTAACCTCTACCTGGGCCATGGAGCTACTACAGCACATACACACCTGTACATATTTGCAACTGGAGTACTAAGGGGCAAGGTATGACAACTCTACATAAATAAGTATAGGGGACTCATACCTGTCATACTTACTGGTACAAGTAACAATGCGATCCCTGTGCTGCTGTTCTGTAGGTGTGCTTTTGGCATACTTGTACTGTGATGTTATCTGGGTGCGGGATTCTTGGCAACTGGGGAAACTATCAGTGACAGCATGACACTTGAAAGGCTTGTATTGGCTAGACTAGCGTAGATGGCTAGCCTGCTTCCATTTGTAGGACTGGGGCTGCTCAACAGAGCATTTGTACACATTTCATACATACACCCATCATACTGCTTCTGCAAATATTTCTTTACCTGTGGGTCCTGTGAGGAAAATATCTGTTCACAATAGCTTAGTGTTCCTACAAATATTCCAGTTTACAACTGTGGAACTAGAAAGGCATGTTAGTTGCAGTCTCTGGATTCGAACCATGGCGTGTTTCTGTGCAAAAGGGAATTATAGACCTAATCCTTATCTGACTGAGCTACTAGGGAAGTGATGTTTGTAATTTCAGCCATTTCTCTCTAGTATATACTTTTCTACACAGTGTACTTTTTTATCAAATGTCTTTTCATTTGTTTTCCATAATAAGTACAACAAAAATCCAAACAAAAAACTGTTGATGTTACTGTTTACAAAATATGAGCAGATTATTAAAACTAGACAGTTAGACATTTTAATTGAACATACTTCAATTTAGAATCAAGTCAACACACTCTGCTTTTGTAGTCTGAAGTGCTCTGCACCTGATAGTGTCTCGCATTTTCCTGTAGATTCAGGACTACATACAGCTGAAATGCAAAGGTTAACAGAAGGCAATGCTGGCAGGAACACAGTACAACACATTAGTGGGGAAAATATGTACTTTTGCTTTTTGTCAGTTATTTCAGATCCACATTCTAAACTATGCAGACAAACACTGCTAAATCACTTCACCTCAGTTACTGCATGCTGCAGCAGCTACACAATTGTACTTTTCAGATACAAGACAAATGAAACCCAACAGTCTGTGGTAGTCAGCTTTATTATTTTTGACATACTTTCTATAAGTCATAAATCCACAGTTACTATTACTGCATGATCTGCACAGGAGGACTGCTTCTCATTTGTAACTGTTATAGTAGCCCTGACACAGCAGTTTCTTGGCAGGTGTTTTCAGACAGCCTAATACATAGTCTACTCTTCCTCTCCTCAGTTGTACCTTGTTTTCTACAAAACTCTGTATTACACAGCAGCTGGCACTACTGAGTTCTAACACTGGCAGCCTGACACATGCATTTATTCAGTACAGTTAGAGCACAATTATATATACAGACAGTACTACCTTTACTATTTCTGATCTATTACAGCAGATATTAGAGATATTTCTGTACTCAACAAACTCTCGGCACAGTCAGACCAGGTGCTGTGCATGGGCATCTACATTTGCAGCACTCTCAACAGCAGCTGTATGGGGAACAAACACACATTAAGCAAACCTGCACAGTAACATATAACATTTTTAACTAATTATTTAGAATTACACAGACTGGATGCTTACAAACTTCTGGGACCGCCTGTGCTTGTGCCTCTTGCATCCACTGGACCAAGAGCTCACTCCTCCTACTTGTTAGGTCGTCATAATGATGGTGCACCTGCTCACTAGTTTGGAGAATGCTAGTGGCACTGGTGAGATCATGTGCCAGATGGTCCCAGGCCTCAGCTTTGTACTGGGAGCCCTTGTACTCACCCTGCAGCAGTCTAGCTTCATGGTCTTTGATAAGAAGCCCAACCATGACCCTGGACTCCTGGATGCCCCAGCATTGTGTCCGGAAGCGAACACCCTCACCAACTTTTGCCATTGTTGCTGCCCTGATCGGACACAAATAGATATGGCTGTATTCCCATCTGTGCAGTTTAAATAAGGTCATTTTCCAGCACTTTTCCATGATTGGCCAATTTTCAAATATGCTAAGCTATGCTTAGCTCCGTGCAAATCCACTGAGCAATGCTTAAACCAGCTAAGCAAAGTTTATAGTAGCTAAGGATTGCTTAGATGTTCATGCTTAATCAATCCTTAGCTGGTTTCAGCAGAGCTGCAGCAGGCTTACTGGCCGCAAACAATTATTTAAAAAAAATAAGTAAAAATGTGTTTACATTTACATATGGCATTTTCCAAGTCCTACACTACCATATGTGAGGCATATAACTTACAAATATCATTCCAATTCATAATAATTAATTTACAACTGCTTCCACACATAAAATATATTAGTAGGAGCTGGGATTTAAACCTTGCTTGGTTTATATACTAAATCACTGCTCTAACCACTACACTACATCATCAACAAGGGATATTTCTTCAGAATTCTATTTCACTCTCAAACAGTATTTAAGCTGTGCTAAGCAAAGTGCTGCAGCGCAAACCTGCTGTGCTGTGCTTAAACTTTTTTTTTAATTGTAAAAAAATATGAGGAATTATTAAACATTTATATACATTTTTCAGCAGGTTGCAGTCATGTGGGGCAGGGATCTGGCCATTCTGGGGAGAGTCATGTACTATGTTGGATATTTCTTGGGGATTGTTTTTTTTTTTCTTATTTCAGTGTCCATGAACACTGACATGCTAGTTTTACATTTCAGTGTCCATGGAAACTGAAATAATGCATAGTATTAGAGCCAGGCTCTAATATTATGCTACTTCCTTGTTTGAAAGTGCAGTACTGCACTTTCAGAGTGCAAGGGGTGTGTTTAAGTGTCTGTGCAGGACATATACACGCCCCCTGCACTCATACATGGATCGTGTAGGTGTAGGAATACAACAGCACACCCTCTTTAATATGTAGGGCGCGCTGCTACTGTTCCTGAATTCCAGGGTTTGTCTGTTCTTCAGTTTGCATTTAGGAGTGGGTGAGGTTACATAATTGTGCATGCAAATTATATGTTAATCAGTGTCCCAGTTGTTGGCCAGTTGTACTTACTTGTTATGGACCTTTGCCCAGATTTTTTGATGTTTCCAGGTTAAGAGGTATTTTCTGACATATATGGAACTGGCTTACAAGCAATAAGCTTACATTTAACACCCACAAATTCCCTGTTATTTATTTTTTTAGGTGGGCACCCCACAGATTACAAACTATACCATCACCTTTAACACTAAATAATAGGACTCTACACACTTTCAGCAGCGATAACCTTGGTTTAACTCAAAATAAACATCTAACCATCCATCGACATGCAAATATGCAGATAAAAAGCCATGACTCAGCTCAAAGTAGCCTGTAAAATGTCTTACTTACTAACCAAGGAAGCTGAAACTTCTATTGCCAAAAATATCCTGATACCCAGAACAGAATATGTGCTACCAATCATCACCGTGCAATCACATCAAAACATAAACTCATCACAAATAGAGGAAAATTAAATTCTCAGATTTATTCACTCATCCCTTTGGAATGGCCACCACTGTAGCACTATTGAAAAATGAATTGGCTACCCTTGGAAGCCAGGGAACAATTCCTCATCAAGACCCCAATGCTTAAATTGCTCAGTGCCCACATTTGGCACACATACTTTTCTTGAGAAACATTTAATTTAATTTAAGAAGTCAATACACTGCACAATTACAAGTATCTTCATTTACCTTATCTATTATTTAGAATGCATTCTACAAGTTGGCCTCTGCTCAGTGGAATAGGTTTATAAGTAAATAAAAAAGGAATAGGCTAGCTGCCCTTAAAGGCCATTTTAAGCCTTGCCAGTTTCATTTTTTATGCTTGAAATGATCGATCCAGTTTGGTTATAAATTGGCTTTAACCATCCCATGGTCGAAAATTACATATTTCCCCTATTGCGAATAACTGGGATCATACCATACAACATTTGCAGGAATCCATACACTGGATATAGTATTAAGGATCTGCCTCTGTATGTTAGTAGTACAGTGGGCAGTCCTGGGGAACATTTTCTGTTTCCCAGCCATATATCCAAGCTGTGCATGAATAAGAATAGGAATATATTCTGCTTTATGACGAGACTATGCCAGAGTAGTGGTATCCTCTGCAAAATATACATGTCCCTCCAAACCATTCCACTGATGTTACAGAAGAGGGTTAGATCCTTAGAATGAATATTTCTGATTCCATTTGAATTGTTGATGTTAACTAAACATATTGATCTTTTGACTGGTCAACCAAATATGTGCAACCCATATACTGTATATGTATATGTATGTATATCTCTCTATCTTTATCATCATCATCATCATCCCCCTTTTTCCCATTTACATGAGGTTGGGGTATCGTATTAACTGTCGCCAACTCTCTTGATTCAGTGCCACTCTCCTGCCTTCTTTAACACTCATGCCTGACTGTCGCAGATCTTCTTTCACACAATCCATCCACCTTTTTGCTGGACGCCCTCGCTTCCTCTTACCTTCTTCCTGTCTGTCCCAAATCTCCCTCACCAGATTGTCTTCAGCTTTTCTACACATGTGCCCATACCATCGTAATCTGTTCTCTTTGATCTTTTCTGCAATTGGAGCTACTTTGGCTTCCGCTCTTATGTCCTCATTTCTTCGCCTGTCCTGCAGTGTGCATCCTACCAGCTTTCTCAGGCACTTCATTTCCATCACCTCTAGCTTCTTCAACTGTTCTGCCTTTACTGCCCAGTACTGGTTGCACCACTGTCTTGTACATCTTACCTTTCAGCTTCTTTGGCATTCTTCTGTCATAGACTACACCTGATACTCTATGCCAGTTGGCTGCAGCCCCTTTGATTCTAGCTTTGACCTCTTCATTCAGACTACCCTTCTCTCTATCTTTATACTATATACATATTGACTACTTTCATTTGTGAAAACCTGCCTTATAATTATCACTGAATAGCTGATCAGCATGCTTTTTTGAAAGATGTGAAGTCTGGAACTCAAAAATCTGTCATTATATATTGACTTCAATCCTTAATGGGTAGCCAGAAAACCACAGATTTTGTGATGATTAGATTAAAAATATGAAGTTAAAATGTGGATATCCTGCAAAATTCTGAACTGTTGTGAGGTTTGCTAACATACATTTCATGACCAAACATAAATGGGTAAGCCCTCACAATGTAAAAACAGATGACTAGATATGTACTCTACTGAACGTATGTACTGTATAATCAAATGATTATTTAAAATGCTACTTGTTTAATGTACTTCTATGATTAGTCATACAAATGTTTTGAATTTAGTCTAATTGAATGTCTGCTTAGAATGCTACATGTTCAATCTAATTAATTATTTGTCTGGTTACTTGTTCTTTATCTTTGCCATTTGCCTTGGGTTGTGATTGAAAAAGGCACTCAATCAACTTCCATAACCTAGTTAATTTATTATCTATCTATATGAGTATCAGTCAGTTTGTTGAAACTGTTTGTCGAATGCTAACATTTCTTGTATGTGTGGTCAGATGTATATGTTGCCAAATGCAGCAGATGTCAAGAAAATTCTGAACAAATTTGTTTGGGTAATGTAAGTATGGGATTTGGTTGTTTATGCCAAAACTTTCAGATAAACTGAAAATGTCAGCATCATGAGTGGGACTGTGTCTGTGAGTGTTTGTTGTTATGGATAAATACTAAAATCCTTCAGTCCCCATCATTTCTCTTCATTAAACCTTGAATGTTATAACGTTCCACAAAAATATAATGAAGTTTCAGCCCAGTCCCATGCTTTAGAAGGACATAGCCAAGACTATTCCACAGAAGACCTGTGTTTGACTAGGGGATGGGCTATGGTGGGACTGACTGGTGAGCAGCAAATGATGACTCACTCATCCTTGCGGGGCGGGGTGGTTTCTCAACTGGCTGCATTGGCAACACCTATAAAAGTCCAGGTATATCACCTGTAGCACATAGCATGGTCTGTAAATGCTTCAACCAGTATGCAGTCCAGTCAAGAGACGTACCATGTGTGTTAGCATGCTTTCATCTCCAGGTAAGCTATAGTGTAGCACACAATCTGCAGCAGAAACTAGGAGCACAAAAATATATATATCCCCACCCTAGCAGCAGATGATAGAATCATTCTCAGCCCCAGACTCTTACCTCCTTGGGGAATAATGAAGACTCTTGGGGGGGGGGGGGATTGCACATGGGTCATTTGGTATCTGAGGGTAAGATTTATGATCATTGCAGGAGGGGACCAGAAAAAATATTTAAACACATTTTTGTTCATTTAAATGAGGCAAAATTAGAAATGAATGTTGTTAAGTTTCTTTCTTTTGAAAAAAAATGCTTTGGAATAAATTGTTTAATGATAGACAGGTGGACAGCTTGTTTTCTTAAAGTCTGTAGTTAGCACTATTTAAGAGACTGTCACATTTAATCTGAAGGAATTTTTAACTTTGATCATGATTTGTCCATAAAAATATAACATGAATGCCTTGAACTTACAGATGGAAAGGGACAAAGAAGAAAACAATTTCCACTGCATATTTGGTACAATGTACTGCACATAAGATGATGTATTTTGTCTGTGGTAAACTAGAAATTACATTCAGCTGCCTTAAAATGTAACATAAGCAGGAAATGTTATTATTAGGGCAGGTTATCACATCTAATTGCATAAAGCACTTTTACATTTGCATGAATTATTTTCAGTGCTTTAAGACCCTTTTAGCAGTTGATAATACTACAAATCCCATCACACAATGCATTAGCTATTTGTCTTTTAAAATTACAATAAACTAATGTGCTATCAAATTAGAAGATTGTTAAGTCATTTGGATTTACTTAATGTGTTTTTCAGCAGATGCCACAGGCCGATTTACACATGTTTTCCCTGATTAAAGTAAAAATGACAAGAATACTAATTGTTTATATGCTTCTGTGATATTTACAGCAATGAAAAGTTCTCAGAAATGATTATGGCTGCATTTACTTTAAGTAGCACTGCATTTGCCATAATCTTTTAAGTTTCTTTGTTGTTGAACAAATGGTCTGTCTTAAGCTTAAGATGCAGTGAGTGTTGATGCTTACTACGTCAGCAGTAATGGCACAGACACAGAGACGTGCAGTATTGCCTGGCAGGTATAGTTTTCTATGCCTTTCTTTACACACTGTACAAAGAGCTTCATACAGTTTTCTATGATGTCCTCTTAACTTTCAAATTTTGCTTTATAATTTATTTTTCAACCAGAATTGTAAATATGAGTCCTTGATGACCATGTGTTACTGACGTAAGTTGTTATCTACTGAACATTACTTTAAAAACAGCCAGTAAACAGAGATAATCGATTAACACAGCTACATCTGCAGTTTGTTCATATGACAGCTGAACATATTACATAGTTAGACAGACGTTGTGGATAAGCATCTCAGTGAAACACCATTATCATTCCACAAACACTTTTTTTAGTTTTTTTTTTTCATCCATTGCACAGGCTCTTCATAAATGTTTCACCTAAATAGTTGGTTTGTAGAAAATTGTTGAAAAGACAAAACCTGCTGGAAGGCTGCTGTGCAACCTCATAAAATGGATAAGAATTTCAAGGCAATTCAGTCTCATAACCATATATACCTTTCCGCCTCAGGCCATGCCCCGTTTGCTCTAGAAGAGCTGAATTAGTCAAACCAAGAGTAAGACTGTACATATTCATCCAATCAGTGTATCACATTGTCTGACATACAGCAATAGTTTGTCAGGAGGAGCATTTTATTTATATGTAAGTGAACATTAAGGACCCTGGCTCTGTTTATTAGTTGAATTATTTGACTTGCAAAGATAAAGTAGGCCCAGCATAACTGTATTTGTAATGACATAGAAGACAACGGATAGATTGCTTCTGAAGTGTGCATAAGACAGAGTGCAGAGACAATCTACCAGCCTCTCTTGGTAGTTCAGGACCTTCTTCGTTAGGGACCTTTGAGGTATTTCTAATTGTTTTGTATGTCTAGCAAGGTGCATCCAAAAAGAGGCATTGTGCTCAATAACTGGACTTACCAATGCCGAACAGAAGGGAGAAATAGAACAATTCCATTCTCAGACTTGAATGATACTCCCTTTGCAATAAGCTGCTCTAAGCAGAAGAATTTTCTGACTACTGTTGTTACATGACAGTCCAAAGAGAGAGAATTATCAACCCATGTTCCAAAATCCCTAACTACATTTTCATTTTGTAGTGGAGATAATTTATATAAAATGTAAGACTAAGTGGGAAATGTGGATTTTGTTAAAGTTGCCTTGCATTTAAATGGGTTTAGATTCACATACCAAATGCATTATGTTAATTCTGATTTCATCCTAGAGTTAATAAACAGCAGACAAGCGGTGCTTTTATTAGTTACTGCAGTCTTTTAATGAGATGGAGATATGCAAGTCATACAGTGACATAATGATTTGTGTTTGCCTAAGATCCTGAGAGAAGGTACTAGAAAAACAAGGGAAACTTTGTTCCCCACAGTAAAATCTGGATGATTACTAAAGCAGGTATAACTGATGAGATATTAGTGTGGAACACCAAACATGGGGCAGGATTCACGAAGCCTCTGTGTAAGAGTTACAAGTCTTACACGGAGGCTGCAGTTAAATGGTGTGACGTCAGCATGCCATGCATATTCATGAGGGCATGCTGACTCCCACCCAAGGCTAACACGGTCCGTGTAAGAAAGTAGGGGACGTGTCCGCAGGGCGAGTCCTGCAAATGGACACGCCCCCAGAAGAGGAACAGTCCTGAAAGTAAACCCCCACGAGAGAGTCCGCGTAAATGTCAACAAACACAACACATGGCCCCACAGACTATAAACATAAAAAGTAAGAATGAACATGTTATATTTTTTTTATAAGTTCTAAAGATGTTTGCCCGTAATTGCGCTAGTTTGCACGGGCGTGCCCATCACTTAGCCACAGTTAGCAGTCAGTGGAAAAGCATATAAGATCTAAATATGCAAAGTAAGCCAAGAAGCAATAGCGTAGCGGTAGAGACGTCGGCTGAAGATGAGGCAGTCATGGTTCGAGCCCCCACAACATCAATTTTTATTTCTAGTGAAATAAGCACGAAACAATTCCCTGACATATATGTACATATATAAAATTATATTTTATGTAAAATGTAATGAAATGGGCCATGTATTTTGAAGAAATGTGAGATAATAAAAAAAAATGTCAGAAGTGCCTATAGCTGAGCTACGCTCTAACAAGCTGAGTATATCTGCCTGTAGGTGAGCAGTGGTTTAACAGGTGTAAAATGAGTGCCCGGGGTTGAGCAGTGTTGTAACACACTGAAACTGTGTGCCCGTAGCTGAGATGAGCGTAATATGCATGCTGACAGCGAAATGACGCGTAAACCAGCGAAACCCATTTTCGCACAGCTGCGCACCGCGCCAACAAGATAACTGGTGGGCAACGTTGAGCAAGCTGTATCAAAACTGCCTTTACACAGACACACCTCCTAGCTTGTGTAGACAATCATAAAAAAAAAACAAAGCAATGGCCAGGCTCGAACTCAGGATACCATGCACCATAGTCAAAGTACTGAACCACTAAGCCATGACAGTTGCTCTTAGAAATGCAGTATTAGCATATATATAGGAATGAATGGAACGAGAAGCATGACAAAGCAGGTTTTGTGAAGCTGATACATTTCCAAAATGGCCAATCACAGATAAGTGTGGAAAAAACGGCATATATAAGCCCCATAGGCGGGAATACACAGCATAACTGATTGTGGAATCGATTTGCAGTCAGGATGGCAGGTGTAGGAGAGGGTAGTTGCTTCCGAGCACAGAGGTGGGGTGTTGAGGAGTCCAAATATATGGTTTGGCTCCTCGTCCATGATCATGAGGCCCAACTCATGCAGGGCCAGGTCCTGTGGGGATCATACAAGGCTGAGGCGTGGGACCAGTTGGCACATGATCTCACCAGTGCCACAGGAATACCAAGGACTGGTGAACAGGTCCGTCACCACCATGCGGTGAAGAGACGGAAGCAGGACCAACTGAACCATTGGATCCAGGAGGCCTGGCAAATGCCCAATGCCCCACTACTAAGTTACATGTAATTATTTATGTAAGAAATTAACCTAGCTGATATTATGGAGATGTGTATTCCAATATTACTTCATTTATATTACAGCTGCAGGTGTCCGTTCCATGAATCCTCGAGCCTATACTGATAGGCTTGTGTGGTTGCGCCACCAGGCAGGTTAGTAATTCTCTCCCTGTAACTGTTAAAAAATATAAGTATGACAGCTTGCAAAAGAGTGCAGTGTAGTCACTTATTAATAAAAAGTGCAAGTAACAGTGTAAGAGAGATTCTGCTAGTACTATGTGATTACATAAGTGTGATGCAGCCTGTAATCCAAAAATAAAAATGAAATAAGTCTGAAATAAAGATGTTCCACCTGTAATGTAATAGTACATAACTTGCAGCAGGCTGTAAATTACAGCTACACAAGCTGAGTAAAACACATGTGTGAAATATATCCCCGTTTAAAATCTGACACATGACACAAGTGAGACTGTTGGAAAGGATTGTTGTAACCAAGTAAAACATGTCAATAAAGCCTAGAATTAAGTACCATCCTGAATTGTAAAAATAAAAAAAGTGAGAGTGTGAGAAAGAGGTATGAATCGACCAATAAAGTTGTAATAACTCCTGAATAAAGTATACTGCAGTCAGTACAGAATGAAATGAATGTGACAGGCACAACCAAACAATGAAATGTGTGGAATAAAGTACTGAAGCTGGAATGTGTGTCCCACAATTTGGATATGTTGCTGTATGTTTGCAATATGCAGATAGTATGGTTGTATGAAATACCAAACATCCACAGTTGTCTAGAGCCATATAAAGCAAATGTAGCAGGATGCTGTAGCTGAACAGAGCCAGATATGAATGTGTATGAATAAAAATGCAATGTATATTAATGTAGCAGTAACATTCCCATCACCAACATGCGTAAGTTTACACATAGGAAACTGTAGTCAGACCTGTAGTGTGTATATATCTGCAGCTAGTAGAAATGTACAGCATATGTACAGGTATTTGAAGTTATTAATGAAATATTTCTTCACCCTACCCTATAACCACAAATAATCCATTCCACATGAAATGGGTATGTGTATTCACAATTAACTCCCCTGGACATTTGTACTGTTGGTTCATACATATTTGCATGTACGTTGATGCATGTGCCCTGTTTATACATCCAAACCTGATGGCCTGTTGCCATCAATCAACCCTGCATGTTGTTGGATTGTGTATTGTTGTTCAGATTATGCATGTGTTATGCTTGCTGTTCAATGGCTTGAATTTATGGGTGTTTGGTTAATGGGAATACTAATGCATGCTGTTACAACTAATTGTGAATGGTATTGTACGTTACTAACCCAAACTGTCATAAAATAATGCAAAACATAGGACGACAGGGAAGGCGGGTTCCAGCGGACCCACCTCTCCCACCTCAGCTGGCAAGTGCACCTGGCAGTAGTTCCCAGGCCGGACCCTCCTCCGGTGGCCCTGTGCCACCTGCAGGTGGAAGCACTGCAGGGGATGTGGCTCGTCCCCCCTCTGCAAGCGTGGCCAGAGGAGAACATCCACTCACCCTCCGTAGTGTCCGGACTGTGGTGTGTAGGGAGATCAGGCATGCTGTGCTTGGGCCCCTATGCCAGCTTGAGGCACGGGTGGCACAACTCACGGGCGTGCTAGCTGCCTGTCCTACACAGCCCCAGCACAGCCCCGTCCTGGACAGTGAAGGCACAGTGGCAACTGCCCATGGATGGGGATCTCAGTTCCACTGTTGCCATCTGTGGGCTCATGGGCTCGAGATATCCAAACATCCGTCCCCGTCAATTGTGTATCCCCCCACATGTGTCATACACCACCCCTGTATGCGTCTTGCTTGTCTTGTCTGTTAACCTTCCCTACCTACCTCCCCATCTATACCTACTTCTTGTACCTGACATTCCACTCTCACCTGAAAAAAAAAGGGCACTCTGTTCACACAAAACAATTACGCCCCATACATAGCTGCCCATTTCCCACACATGTCTGCTGGACATGTAAACTGGCAATTACAATTGGCTGTACAACAAATATTGTTGTCCTCACCCCTCTCTCAGGGGTGGAAGGTTTCAAATTTCACACCA
Organism: Protopterus annectens; assembly: GCF_019279795.1. Taxonomy (NCBI): domain Eukaryota; kingdom Metazoa; phylum Chordata; order Ceratodontiformes; family Protopteridae; genus Protopterus; species Protopterus annectens. The sequence continues at coordinate 805,883,789 of NC_056749.1, read as the reverse complement.
AATTACAAACATATGCACAGCTGTTGCTGATAAAGAAATGGGCAGCTATGGGCCTTTCCTACATCCCTCCTGCAAATCCCGAGCTTGTTTTCCTACTGTCCTACCCTCTTTGTGCCCCCTTTTTCACCACTTTCCTATCTCCCCATTTTCTTTTCTTTCAAAGAAATTAGCGTGGGTATGAGCGAGAGTAAGCACTTTTAAGCAGTAGTAAGCTGGTGTGCGCTTCTGTGCGCTTAGCTAAGCGTGTGTGTGCGAAGCTAAGCGACAGTGTGCATGCGTGAGCTCCGCGCAAACCAGCGCTAACCCGCTTACAACTGCTTAAAAGTGCCTTAGTCACTCTGAATGACAAGGCCTGTAGTTTGCTCAGCAGCAAAATAAAATTCATCTGTCAGTCTCGAACCCAGGACCTTGGAAACAGTAGTCTGTATGACTTACCACTAAGCCACGACTGCTATACATGAACATTGTGCTGAAAGAAATATATCATGAAATAGTAGGAATTAATGTAAAGGGAATATAGCAAGTCTAGTACACAAAGCATGTCATGTATATTTACTGTCAAATCTAGTGGATTTGTAAAATATTACTCTGTGAAGAGAAACAGCCATGCTAGTTGGTAGCTAGTAGGTAATAATGTCACAGTAGCACCTGGCAAGCCACACACATACTCAGAGCAGGATAAACACTGCCATAGTTGAATAGTTAAGAGCACAGACATAGCAACTGTGACTGAGTTAGAGGGATGTCCCTGATTTGAAAACAAATGTCAACCGTGCCTCACTGACTCCCTGTGAAATGTACTAACAGTAGGGAGAAAGGTGTTACAACACATGCAATGGTAAATATGAATTACTGAAAGTATGCACCACTTGCACGTCACAAATGGTGTAGTAATACATATGCTCAAAATAACCCACAGTCACAACTGCAGAATATCAGAATATTTCATGGGTATATCCCACTGATATGTACCATTCCATGAGGCTGATAAAAGATGCACCTGAGAGTATCTGAGGCCTGCTCAGCAGCATGATCAAATACCCTTCTAAGTGTCAAGGCCCACACCATGGCCAGACCACACTGCATGCAGTACCACCCTACCACAACAAACACATAGGGAATTGCTGCTCAAACAGATATAGCAAGCATTACAAGCTGTGAATGTAAATGGAAAATAGGAAAGCCATAGCAACACATTACAAGAAAGACACCAAGCAGGCATACAAGGAGTGAATGTAAAGGGCAAATATTGAAGCCATAGCAACAGATTGCAAGAGACACTGCTATATACCAGTTACACCACAATTCCCACAGGAAAACACACACACCCATATACACAGTATTACTAGTCGTAGGTGTCAGTTTACATACACACTGAGAAGAGGAAACTGGAGGAAGGAATACTCAGGTTACAGTACAACATGCATTGCAGTGTCTACAACACAGCCTGAAATATGAGAGACATACCAACCCTTACACTCACAGAACAGTGTCCACAGCATACCAGCATGGTCCCCACCCTGATAATCTGAAAGGGCTATGCCTACCTAACAAACCTTTTTGTAGCACTGTCCTGAAATCACAGTGAGAACTGCAATCACTACACAACAGGCTGAATACAATTAGTAAATGCTGGCTAACAATTGGTGTAGAGGCCATCACATGGACATGTGCAGATACCTACAAAAGCATCCTGTACTCCCAGTCCACACATGCAATACTTTCATTGCACCCTCTGGAGGTAGAGAGGGAGAGAGAGAGAGAGAGAGAGAGAGAGAGAGAGAAAGAGAAAGAGAAAAAGAAAGAAAGAAAAAAAATATATAACAACAAAACAAACAAGTTGACAGCAAGCCAACTATCAGAAAGCCAACGCAAACAGCTGCAACAAACACAGGTAATGTAAAGTACTAATATAATAGTCTACATACTGTGAACCCTCCATATGTGTTATTGGTCTGTATCTATGTATATGAAGATGTGCATAGGGCAGGGGACATACTGCAACTGTCACTGAAGGCTGTACATACATATGTATGTGAAGGTAGCTATGTGCACATATCAATGTAGGTTGTAGTGCAATGTACAAGTAGGTTGTACAGTAATGGATGTTCATCAGTACGTTAGTGTGTGTATACATATGTGTAACTAAAAAGGATTATATATATATATATATCTATCATGTGTATACATATGTATATCGAGATATGTATGTATATATATATATATATATATATATATATATATATATATATATATATATATAATATGCATATATGTATACATAGATAGAGAGGGATGTAGAAATACATAGACATATATAGTTTCACAGTTTCATAGTTTAGTACTAGGCTATCTGCCCTGGGGCATTTATAAGCCTAGCCATAGTTATGTGGCTTTCGCCACCCCATGTAATGGTACAAAAGTGTACAGAATAGATTTAGAATACTGTGCCTCTGTCTAGTAGTGACACAGTGAAGACCCCTTACATAATAGAATTAGTTTACTGTGCCTCTGTCTAGTAGTGACACAGAGATGACCCCTGGGGTAAACCTACGATCTCCCATCCACTCGTCAAGATTTCTCTTGAAGAGAGTCAGTGAGGGGCTCTGCCTAACATGAACTGGGATTCTGTTCCAGAGTATGGGAAGCCTTTGAGTTATGAATCTGTCCCTCCAGCATGTACTATTCATATTTGTGCTGAGGTTTAAATCTTTAGCTCTCGTGGTTCTGATGGATTTGGATTTTTTGAGGTGGAGCATGTCCATCAATTCCTGATTGGACATGGCCTTGTAGGTCAGGCACAGATCACCTCTAAGTAGGTGGTATGCTACTGAATAGAGCTGGAGTTTCTTTAGTCTGGCAGCATATGACATATGTTGGAGACCCTTGATCCACTTGGTGAGGTAACTTTTGGGGTCTCTCTAGCTGTTGCAAGTGCCGGGTGAGGTACATACCAAATGGGGCATAGTAGTCATTCATGGGCCTGATAAGGGAGGAGTATAGGGGTACAATGACCTCCTTTGATCTGGATGTGAATCCCTTCATGATAAGGTGGGCAAGGTAGAAAGTCTTTCTAACTTCTTTGGCAACGTGGGTGTCAAATGAGAGGTCACTATCGACTTGGGTTCCCAGGTCTCTGATTACTTTTTCCATACTCAGTGGGTTACTGTCTATGTGATAATTTGTGGGTACTTTGTTTTTCCCAAAGGGGATGACTATACATTATTTGGCATTTAGTTTAAGGCCATGACTCCGGCACCAGTTGTCCGTTTCAGTGAGGCCTTTCTGTAGGATGTATGTGACAGCTGGTGTATTGACTATGGCACCTAGTTTGCAGTCATCTGCGAACTTTGTCAGCCACAACCCTCCCATGTTTGCTTTCACATCTGAGAAATAAATGCCGAACAAGAGGGGTCCCAGGACAGAGCCCTGTGGGACACCACTTGTGACTGGCTTTGTGTCTGACATGGCTCCAGCGATTTTGACTTTATAGGTTCTATCCTTTAGTCAGTTTGCAACCCATCTTGTGACATATGGATTTACATTTCAGCTGTTGAGCTTGTCTATGATGCCGGAGTGGGGTATTGTGTCGAAAGCTTTAGCCAAGTCCAGGTAGGCTGTATGGACTGCTTTGCTCTCGTCAATGGCTCTAGTGACTGTTTTGAAAAAGTCAACCAGGTTCAAAAGGCAGGATCTGCCCTTTACAAAGCCGAACTGGGTGGGATCAAGTGTATGTAAGCCCCCAATGTCTCTGTTTATGAGTTCCATAATGATTCTTTCTATAGCTTTGCAGACCAGGCTGGTTAAGCTTATGGGGCGGTAGTTACCAGGGTCTGTAGAGGTGCCTCCTTTGTGAAGTGGGACTACTGTTGCTGTATGCCAGTGTTCAGGTACATATCCTGTAGTAAGGCTATGGTTAAATAGCAGTTTTATGTGCAGGTTTAGCTCCTCTTGGAGTTCACGTAGCACGCAACCCGGGATACCGTCAGGTCCCATTGATGCTGTGTTTTTAGCTTTGTTGAGGGCGGTTCTCACCTGGACATCTGAGATGACAGGGAGGTTACATTCAGCTGGGATAAGTATTTCTTCTTTTGGGGGTGAGGGAGGGGAGAAATTTGCACTGAACCTGTGTGCCAGAATGTTGGCAATATCTGTGGGTTCAGTGTATTTTTTGTCATTGTGAACTAACTCTGAACATATCTGAGGGTTTCTGCCCAGGTTTCTAATATAGCAGAAGAAGGCCTTGTGGTTATCTTTAGTATCCATAGCGATTTTTCTCTCAAAGTTGGCCTTGGATGTTTTTATGAGAGAACGTAGCTTTCTACTAGTGCTGATCACAGATGTCTTCTCTTTCTGGGATTTTGCTCTGTTGTGCAGTAGCTACCTTCTTTTGTTATACAATTTGTTTATGGCTGGGGTCCACCAGACAGGACACCTACCCTTGGTGGAGAGGGTCTTGGTTTTATTTGGGATTGCATGATCCATGCATTCTTGGAGATGTCCGTAGAAAGCATTTGTGAAGGATTCTGCATTGTGGGATGTGGTTTCCACTGGCCCATTGAGCTTAAAGGATACCATCTCAGTTTTAAGAAGTGTAAAGTTGGCTTTTGAGAAGTTTTTCACTGTAGTCTTTTGTGTTGGGGGTGGAGATGGGATATGTATATCCAGGGTGATTAGTTTGTGGTCAGATCTCACTAGTGAGGGGTATACTTTCGGTGTGGAGCACATTGTCCCCATGTTTCTGATGATCAGGTCTAGAATATTATCTCCCCTTGTGGGAGAGGTGACTAGCTGTTCCATTGCATTTGAATTTATGAATTCCAGGAACCTTTGGGCTAGGGTGTTTGGGCTAGAATAATGCACCCAGTCTATGTTAGGGTAGTTGAAGTCTCCCAATATGATGGTGTTTGGTGTGACATTCATATCCTCCAATGTCTTTAGTAAGGCTGAATGGGGTTCCTGAGATTGGGAGGGTGGTCTGTAACATGCTACCAGTTGTATAGCAGTTTTGCCTACGGTTAGTTGCACCTGGATGGTCTCTGATGCTTCATGTGTTGCCACTAACCTGGAGGTGTTGGTGTCCATGATGAATATGGACACTCCCCCTCCCTTTTTGGTTTGGCCCGAGTTTTGTGGCCGAAAAGCATGATACGAGGTATAGCCTGGTAGCACTGGGGTGCTCACAGGAGCCTTGAACCAGGTTTCAGTTACTGCACAGACATCGAGATTGATAGAATATGCACGTACAGATATATGTAATACACACATACATATATAATATATGTAGATACATATACATATATAGACAGATCTGACTGTCTACAGATATGTCTGTATATGACTATCTCTCTCTCTCTCTCTGTCCCACCCCCTCTCACTCTCTCTCTCTCTCCCTCTGTCTCTCTCTCTCTCCCCATATCTATATCTATATATCTATATCTATATATCTATATCTATATCTATATATATATATATATATATATATATATATATATATATATATATATATATATATATATATATATATATATATATATATATCTATATCTCTATATCTATATATATATAGAGTGAGGCACATGTGTGCAGATGTATTGCAACAGGTGCCTGGTGACAAAGGCATGGAGTGAACACCAGTGTGGATACTGGAGTACCATACCCCATTCCAAAACACTGACCCCAGTAACCACCACATATGTGCATGCCTGCCCACCACTGCATGTGTCAGGGGGGAACAGGGGCAACAAGTGTACAATAGGCTCCCCATTGATATACACAGTGGCACACTAGTCCTGTAATACCTGTACATGGTATGTGTCAGCAGACATGGTGTGTCAGCTATGGACATGTAGGTCACTGTACCCCTCTACACCCCACAATGTCCTACACGGTATGTACCTCCCATGACAGCTACAGATATGGAGAAGGACACAGTCATACGTAAGTAACTGTGTCAATGCACTCAAACACATTACCTATGCAGAGTGACTGACAAGACCACAGAGCACACCCAGACTACCTACATAGAGGTTACCACTGCTGGATATACATAGTTAAGTCACACCCATGACAGTTGTCCAACAACCATGGTAACACCTCACAACATCCACAACCCAAATTACCTATGTCTGTCGTCCTTGTCACCGCAGTAAAGAGCACATGGTGGAGGTACAGGTCCCTACCCACAGATAAGACATACCCTGGAGTAAACCACACAGCAGTAAGAAGCAAGGCTCCCCATGAGTAGATGTCAGAAATACCCCTGCTGAATGTTATGCAGATAGGTAATATGCCATATGTGTAACTGTTTGACAGGAGCAGGTACGATCACATCACATGTGTCACAAGGGGCAGGGTAGCATAACAGTATGCTGCTGTAGGCCCAGGGCCAATAGCATACTACCTACCTAAGACACAATGCACACCCACGAACCCATTGCAAACCAAATATGTGAGGTGGAATGAGTGTGCCAGTGACTGGGTGCATGTTATGTACTTGTGTGATTGCTCACCATGACTGTGTGTCTGTCATGGTAGTGTGTGTCCTTGGTGTGAGGCCAGAGACAGATGTGTGAGGTATTGCAATCAAAACATACTGCATTGCCATATGTTGTGCTGTGTTACCCTGTATGTGACTGTGGTGTAGGTAGGGTTATGGCAAGTAAGAGTAGTGTGCATTACCAGTGAAATATGTAACGTGCATTGCATGCAGTGCATGGGTTGATAATGTTCCCCATATAGTACCTTGATACAACCCCCCAGTGTGAGGTTGTGCATTGGACCTGAACCAGTGTGCTGACTGCTGGAGTATACTAGTCTGTCATATGGAGTGTGCCAGGTACTGTTGCACAGTTGTCAGCTGAGCACTGATATCTGGTCATTTACATGTGTATCCCCCAATAGACAGACAGATGCTATATGTGGGGGTTAAGTTATATCACTACAGTCGAGTATTATGTGTATTATGTGTGCCATATTTTGCTGACATATATTGCTGACATATTTTTCTTTTCCTTTTCAGGGCTATGGTTCACCAGCGAAACCCTGTGTACTCCACTGCGGAGGATGAAGAGATACACCAGAGCCTGGTGCGGGATTTCACAATACTCTTTTCCCGCACCAGCCAGAACCAGCAGGAGAGGGCTGCACTGTGGCAAGACCTGGTCCGTCGGGTAAATGACATAGGCACACATAACCGGACATATGAGCAGGTATGCCATCACTGCAGTGATTTAATTAGAAATGTCCGTCAGCGTGCATCGGATATCTACAGGCAACAGCTTGCCACAGGTGGTGGGGTGGCTATACACCCCCCCTCACCAGACTGGAGGGACTGCTCCTAAGTGTTGTGGCTCCAACCCAACAGCAACAACAGCATCAGCATACATGCGTAATGATGGAGGCTGGAGCCACCCAGCAGCAGGACTCGGAGCGTGCAGGTAACATGTCATATCTATAGTTGACTGCTCTGTACACTGTTAGTTTATGCATGTGTGAGGTGTGTCCTCAGTTTGTAGCTGTTATCTTGGTAATTATTGTGCAAGAGTGATATTCTCAATATCAGCAGTAGACCTGTGGAAGCCAACTGTTGTACTACTGAACTGTATCATACTCACAGTATCAATGGCACAGTTGTGCCCATTGACAATAAATGTCTCATTTCTGCAGGTCCCTCTGGTGTAACAGCAAGGCAGCCTATCCATGCTGGTGAGTGTGTAATAACAATACCTTCAATACTCTTGATACTAATAGTAATAATAGGATGAAGCAGTAGTGCTATGTGTTTGATTGCAGGTGTGTTTGTGTCTGTGTGTTGATATCTCATATACTGAGGAGTGTGCATGTCTACATGTGCACCTGTGTGCATGTGCACATGTGTGCATGTGTGCATGTGTGCATGTGCCCTGTGTACATGTGTGCATGTGTGCATGTGTGCATGTGCCCTGTGTGCATGTGTGCATGTGTGCATGTGCCCTGTGTGCATGTGTGCATGTGTGCATGTGCCCTGTGTGCATGTGTGCATGTGTCCTGTGTGCATGTGTGCATGTGTGCATGTGCGCATGTGTGCATGTGTGCATGTGTGCATGTGCCCTGTGTGCATGTGTGCATGTGTGTATCAGTGGTGACATTGTGTACACATTGTAAACTGTGTTTCCTGTCTTACTCCCACAGGTTCTGGTGCTGCTCTGGTGTTGTGCAGCAGGGAACCTGAATCAGCTGCCATGGATAGTGATAATGATGATACCTGTGTAATGGCACAGGGAGGTGTGCCAGGGTCCGTCGTTGGTCAGCCAGTTGACAGTACACAGCTGTCGACCCCATCAATGCGCACAGTCATCCTGCCAATACATCCTTTGTCACCAATGTCCCTAGGTGATGGACAGGATACAGTGGGCATTGACCAGGGTAATGTGGTATCGGTGGCACATGCATCCCCACACAGCAGCCATGGCCAGGGTCCTGACATGGTACCACACAGGCAGATGTCCAGGGGTTCTCGTGGGAGCATCCGTGGGTGTACCGCCCCTGTCAGACGTGCCCACAGAGGTCTTTCAACCTCAGCTATGTTTCGGGCTGTAATGCAGGCACAATCACGTATGGAACGGTACACCAGACAGGGTCTGAGGGAGCTGAGAGCATGTCGCACAGCTATGAATGACAGTATGCGTGATGTTGCGTCTTCCATCCATAATTTCACCAAGGTCATTGACAGACATTGGGGGGACACATTAGATCTGTTCCACAACTACATGTCCATGAGCCAGGGCAATGGTGGATGGTTGAGGCATTGACGTGGGTGTATGCCAGCAATAGCAGCAGCTGGCAGCCATCGCAGATGACAACATGCCTGCGGCCGCTCCCATAGTGCCAGCAGCAGCCCCAGCAACGCTGGGTCTGTGCTGTCATCAGACCGCCCCAGGAGACCACGTGCACGTGGCTCTGGACAGTCCCAACAGGGACCTGTCTCCAGTCACCAACCACCTGCTTCTGATGACAGTACCCAGTCTGGCTTAGTACCTGATATGGTCCGTAGCACCCCAGCCAGGCACAGGTACCGTATCCATGGCCAGAGACAGTGATCTGTATGACCTGGCAGGTACAGTCTATGGCTGTCCACAAACACCTGTATATGGCAGCCATGAGGTGGAGCTGTGTGCATGCATACACACATGCAAATTGATAACACCTAGGGCTTCCGCATACACGCACACACTGCATCAACATTGCCCCATCTTGTACTGCTGTCACTCACCAACACACACACGCAGACATGTCATTTGGTTGTATCAGTGGCAGACTCAGGCATACCAAGTACACACCCTGTGCATATGATGAAACTGTGCCACCTCCTGAAATCTGTAACATCGGTGCAGGAACAGGTTAACATGGTGCTGATGCACAGGGTGACTACATAGAAGTGTAGTAATAGTATCATGTTGTCAACAGTACAGTGCAATGATATCATTGTGGGTATATCCCAGCATGCCTGATGCAGTTACAGTATGAATGTCATTGTATTGTTTTGTACACCCATCGTAATTACCATAGTGTAATGTCTGCACATCTTTGCATACTGGTGGTGAGGCTGTCAACAGAAGGCCACCTACATAGGTAGCACAGGGGATAAGAAAATGTAAGTATTGATACTCAATGATGGACATGTCAACTGCAAGTTGCATGCTGTCCACACTCGACTCTGCAATGAGGATGTTTGAGGATGTTGATATCTGTGCAGTAATACACAACAGGTTCAAGACTCACAAGAGCACCCAAGCACTACAAGGTCACACCTCGTACCATGCATGACAACCCCAAAACACAGAACTAACTATGACAGGAGGGAGAGTCTCCATACATGTTAAGGATACTGTGGTGCCAGGACAGGTAGCATACATCCTACTAAGTTTGGAACTGCTGAGTGAGGGCTCAGTGTCTGTTATTGGAAATGTGTATTAGTTCAGGTATGAGCACTTGGGTTTCAGGCCAGTTATTCTACATTACGAAGGTACATGATCTGTACACTTGTGGGAGGTGGGGTGACTTTCTGGGTACAGGCTTATAGTGCCTGCATATATGCACTGTTACCTACTGGAAGACATACACCTTGTTTGTTGTAGCATAGTCTAGATCCAGGCCTGCTGACTGTAGCTTTGTTTGTATGCATGTTTGCTTGTTATGTCCCTGAAACACTGATTCCACCTGCAATGCAGATTTACAGCACCTCTGTGGATCCCTAGTGACATCTGTATTGCTTACTGTACTGATGCCCATGTCTCACTTGACAGAACGTCACTGTTTGTCCTGTTTGCATGTAAGTTGCCTGTAACACATTGCATATGACTTACCTGGCATTTGCTCACGAAAACATTTATATATGCCAGCACTAACAAATCAAGAGCACTGCACCCTCACATACTCACCTTGAGTAACGTGTTCCCCATTGGCCCTATGTGTTGTTAATTATTATAGGATTCACAATACTATGGTAGCATGTGCAAAGGTCACTTGTCAATCTCCTCTCTGGTCCAATTGGTGAATCTGTGAGTCATGTGGCAATGTTACATCTGCCTCATGTACACAGACAACCCTCTCCCCTTCCCATAAACTTACAACACATGTGAGAGATGCAACCACAAAGCCAAACTGGAGGCTAAGCTCTCTTAACTCAGTACTGGCATATCCTGTCAGGTGGAGTGGGATACTACAGTGAATACAATACCAGTCTCACATAGACCTGCCACGACAGCAATCCAAACACAGAAACACACAGGAACATTCTTGGAGTCTCAGAATAGCATCCTGCCTGAGCAGCAGACACTTGCGAAGCAGACACACAAGCAAACGTTACGCCAAAACAGAGCACGTGCAACACATAGCTCACAAAGCCTGTGTGCCAAACAGTCACAGCCCATATGGCTTAACAACACACCTGCTACAGTTGTAATAGGTACCTCAATCGTCAGGTACACTGAGGTCCTGCTCACCAGGCTGAACAAGGAGAAGGTCATGGTGAGATGCCCGTCGGGCACTATGATCCACCACATAACACAAGCATACAGGTCACTCCAAGGCATGTACAAATATGACTCAGTCATTGTCAGTGCCAGTGTGAATGACCTGTGACGTGCCTCCCTGGACTACATGATAGGGGACATAGAGGGGCTCTCTGAGCATGTGGCACAGGCTGGTATGACCCTGACCTTGAGTAGCATCTTACCCTCACCAAGAATGCTGCCACAATATGTAGACAGGATGATCAATTTCTACAATTGCCTTATGTTTCGGTGACATTCAAAGGGGATCCAATGCCTGTCAGCGTGGGATTACATGCTAGACAAGCCACGTTGCTTTGCTAGGGACAGCTTGCACCTGTCACCCATGGGCCGTTGTATATTGGCAGAGGCTCTTGCTACACACATAGTGCCTTTTTATGCAAGGCTCAAATTACATAGCCACCTACACAGTTATCACACGGGATAGGACACTAATAGTAATGCTACTCAACGCCAGCAGTGTAAACCTCAAGATGCATGCAGTGGAAACTGTCCTTAGCATGGAGAACAGCAATATCCATGCAGTAACAGACTCCTGGTACAAGGCTCCCAGGTGCACCCCATCACTGCCAGGTCATACCTCATATCATGCTTGTCGTCCCCTAAACATGCACCAAACCAGAACAGGGGGGATGTATCTAAAGGCACCACAGATACACACACCTCCAGGTTGGTGGCACAGCACAAAGCATCAGAGCCTATCCATGTGCAACTAACAGTGGGTTAGACTGCCTTCAGGTTCATAGCCTGGCACACACCACCCTCCCATACCCAGGAAACCCACTTGGCCTTCCTGACAACACTGGGAATATGACGGTCTCTACAAACACCATTATATGGGTGGACTGCGACTACCCAAACATAGAGTGTGAGCATTAATCTAGCTCCAAGACCCTAGCTGAAAGGTTCCTAGCATTCATTCACTGAATTGCTATGGAACAACTTGTTACCACTCCCACAAGAGGTGAAAACATGCTGCACCTATTCATCAACAACATGTGGACTATATGCTCCAGACCAGTCGTGTATCCCTCGCTGGTAGGATGACACCATATACAACTCACACTGTATATTCACATACCACATGCAACCCCTGCACAGAACACCACAGTCATACAGTTGTCTAATGCAAATTCCATGTATTCACATGAGGCAGGCTTCAGACATGGGAACTATTGAAGGTCACAGGTACATATGTGTATGTGGCACACACATACATCATGTGTGCATTGACATTACTGATATAATCTATGTCGTGCAATATTGGGAACAACACCCCACACACATGGACAAACTGTGTGACAAAAACACTCATGGCATTTGTAGGATACAAACCCCTACCTAACTGTGTTATGACACTTGTGAGAGACGCAGTAGCAGAGCACACTATTTGCATTACTGGGAGGCTTGCTTATACCTGCTGTACTTATAGGGTGCTGACATCATCAGTGTTTAGACAGTGGAATATGCAGCATGTGTTGTGTTGTACTAGTTGCCAAAAGGGACATTTCTCTTACACATAGAATTGCACACACACACTACCCCCCCCCACATGCAAACCCTGCACAGAACACCACAGTCATACAGTTGTCTAATGCAAATTCCATGTATTCACATGAGGCAGGCTTCAGACATGGGAACTATTGAAGGTCACAGGTACATATGTGTATGTGGCACACACATACATCATGTGTGCATTGACATTACTGATATAATCTATGTCGTGCAATATTGGGAACAACACCCCACACACATGGACAAACTGTGTGACAAAAACACTCATGGTGTTTGTAGGATACAAGCCCCTACCTAACTGTGTTATGACACTTGTGAGAGATGCAGTAGCAGAGCACACTATTTGCATTACTGGGAGGCTTGCTTTCTCCTGCTGTACTTACAGGCTGCTGACATCATCAGTGTTTAGACAGTGGAATTTGCAGCATGTGGTGTGTTGTACTAGTTGCCAAAAGGGACATTTCTCTTACACATAGAATTACACACACACTACCCCCCCACATACACACACACACACACTCACACACACACTGAGTACTTGCATGATTCAAACCCCTACCTAACTATGTTATGACACTTGTGAGGGACACAGTAGCAGAGCGCGCTATTTGCATTACTGGAAGGCTTGCTTTCTCCTGCTGTACTTATAGGGTGCTGACATCATCAGTGTTTAGACAGTGGAATATGCAGCATGTGGTGTGTTGTACTAGTTGCCAAAAGGGACATTTCTCTTACACACAGAATAGCACACACACTACTACCCCCCACAGTCACACATACACACACTGAGCACTTGCAGGATTCAAACCCCATACCTAACTATATTATGACACTTGTGAGAGATGCAGTAGCTGAGCGCGCTATCCAAATTACTGGGTATCATTTGTGCTCCTGACATATGTATAGTGTGCTGACATCATTATTTATGAAGAGGTATGTACATCTGTTACTATCCATCAGTAAGGGGGAGACCATATATATGCATTAACTTTGCAGAGGCACAGTGGCCTACTGTACTGCGGAGGCAGACGCCAAATACACTGTGGATAGCCTTCTGTATTCCCTAGGGACAACAGCCTAGTATTGCACTCTACGGCCATATGTTTACCTGTCAGATGCAAGTATCTGTTGCTCATATACTGTTTGTGGGTCTTTATTGCCATAGCTTTCCCTATCTCTATGAACAACTTGTGTACTGTGGCAGATGTTTGCATATGAGTGGGATCCAGTACTTTACTTATGTCTCTGTTGTAATTTCTGTATTGTGGGAGGTTCCTGCGTTAACACATACAAATGCCAGATATGTGTGTGCAACTGCTGAACTGTGACATGGCCTAAGTGTGTGAGCATGCCCAGTTCACAGTTTCTATGGCTTCTTGACTGACACATCTCATTTATCTAAGTGTGCGAGCATGCCCAGTGTGAACTTTCCATATGTTGGGATCTGTGGTCCACCACATTTGTGTTTGTGTGTGGACTTCATCTATACTTTACATGTACAGTTGAGTGTTGGACGTCAACACACATATGTACTGGTGTTTGCCATGACATATGTCAAGGTTAGTGTGCTGTGCCTCTGTCTACCTGTGACATACTAGTGATATCCAGGTTACACCTACCATCTCCCATCCAGTCATCATGATTCCTCTGGATGACAGTCAATGAGGGACTCCCTGGATAACCTGTACTGGGGGTTTAGTCATGAGTGGAGTGAGCTTCTGGGTTATGGACCAATCGGTACAGCATGTCCTGTTTATGTCTATGCTGGGGTGCCAGATGTCCATTGATTCCAGCTTGGTCATGGCTTTATACATCAGGCACAGATCACCTCCAGCCAGGCGTTATGGCACTGTGTGGAGCTGCAGTTTGTTTAATCAGGCAACACATGGCATCTGTTACAGCTCTGAAATCCTCCTGGTGGGGTATTTGTGGGGTCTTTCCAGTTGATGCAGGTGTCTGCTAAGGTACATCCCACAAGGGCCATTGTACGCAATTGTGAGGCTGCTGATGGATGACTGGAGAGGCACAATGACCTACCCTGACCTAGCTGTGCTTACCTTCATGATTAGGTGGGTATATGGTATGTTTCTGTAACCACTACAGACACATGGTTGTCACATGCAGGATATCTATCACCTTGTGTCCCCAGGTCTCTTATTGCTCCTGATGTACTTAATGGGTTAACACCTATGTGGTAATTTGTGGCCACATACTGTGTTTCCACAGGGGATGACTATACACTTTTCTGCATTTAACTTGTTGACATGGCTGTGGCACCACTTGTCTGTTTCTATGTGTTCCTTTTGTAGGATGCTTGTGTCAGCTGGAGGGCCCGATATGGTGGCAGTTTGTAGTCATCTAAGAACCTGTTCAGACAGAGTCCTTCCATGTTGGCCTGTACCTATGTGACATATATAGCATACAAGAGAGGTCCCAGGACCATGCCTTGTGGGATGCCAGTTGTACCTGGTTTGTAGTCTGACATGGCTGCAGCATGTCTGACCAGGTCAGTTCTGTCCTTGAGCTGGTTTGCAACCCATCTACTTGGATAGGGGTTTATAGTTAGGCTGGTGAGCTTATCTGTACTGAACAACTGGGGTATTGTATGGAAGGGTTTAGCAAGGTCCAGATAGGCTGTGTGAACCACATTCCCCTCATCAATGGCTTTGGTGCATGTTTTACATGAGTCAGACATTTTTAAGGGGCAGGATCTGCCCTATGAAAGCCACACTGGGTAGGGTCCAATGTCTGTAGGTACCCAATCTCGTTATTCCTGGGATCCATGATCATCCTCTCCATTAATTTGCCAACCAAGATAGTCAGGGTTGAGGGGTGATAGTTTGCAGTATCCATTCAGGCACCACCTTTGTGGTGAGGGACCACTGTTGCTGTACACTGCTCTTTGGGTACATATCCTGTGGTAAGACTGTGAGTGCACAGTAGTGCTATTTGGTGTTCCATTCTTCTTACAGTACTTGTTGGACACAACCCAGGACACCATCTGGTACCATTGATGCTGTGTGGTTTGCTTTGTAGATGCTGGCTGTTACCTCAGCATCTGCAATGTCAGGGGGCCAGCACTCTGCTGGGATAGATATTTGGCAGTTTGGTGCTGGTGGGGAGTTTGCAAAGCATCTGTTAGGTTGGATGTTGGCATTGTGTGTGGGTTTGGTGTATTGTTTGTGATATTTGAGTACTGCAGAGCATATCTGTGGATTATCACCATGGTTCCTACCATCAGTTAGGACAGCTGTGTGATTATCCTTTGTATCCTGCACAATTTGTATCATCATAGGTTCATAGGTTCATACTAGGCTATCTGCCCTGGCCATGTTTGAGCATAGACAGACTGTGTGTGGCTTTCGACACCCCTTGCAATGTGCATAGTATGCCCATTTAGGGTTTACTTTACTCGATGTGACACAGGGATGGCCCCCAGTGTACACCTACTATCTCCCATGCACTTGACCGGATTTCTCTTGTTGAGTATGAGTGTGGAGCTCAGCCTATCATGGACTGGGATTCTGTTCCAGAGTGTAAGGAGCCTCTGGGTTATGGATCTGTCCCTCCAGCACATCCTATTTATCTATGTGTGGAGGTTCAGATATCTCACTGTGGTGTCTCTGCTGGATTTGGAGTTTCTGCAGTGGAGCATGTCCATTCATTCTGGATTGGACATGGCCTTGTACATCAGGCATACATCACCTCTGACTGGGCAGTATGCATGTGAATTGGGCTGTGGTTTCTTCAGCCAGGCAGTAGATGACAAATGTTTGGACCCTTTATCCTCTTGGTGAGGTACATTTGGGGTCTTTCTAACTGCTGCAGGTGTCAGTTACGGTACATCTGAACTGGGGCATTGTTCTCAAGTATGGGCCTGATAAGGGAAGAGTATGGAGGCACAGTGACCTCTCTTGATCTATATGTGCATCCTTTCATATTAAGGTGGGCAATATAGCAGGTCTTCCTGGCCACCTTGGCAATGTGAGTGTCACATGACGGGTTACCGTCCACTTGTGTCCCTAGGTCCCTGATTACTTCTTCCATACATAATGGATTGCCACCTATGTCATACTTTGTGTGTGTGCCTTGTTTGGTATTTGTTGAGACATTCATACTCTGCAGTGTCTTCAGGAAGGCTGGCTGGGGTTACTGGGTTTGTGAGGGTGGTCTGTAGCAGGCTGCAAACAGGGACACAGTTTGAGCCACTGTTATTTGCCCATGGATAGTCCATGCTGCTTCTTGCTGTGGTACCAACCTGGGGGTGTGGTTATCCTTGACAATTACTGATAGCCACACTCCTATTGTAGTTTGTGCCATGTTTTTGGGCTGTAGAGCATGGTATAAGGCATAACCTGGTAGTATTAGGGTGCTCTTCTGGGCATTGACCCAGGTTTCTGTTACAGAACAGATATTACCATTCTCCATGCTGAGGTGGGTTTGTTCTGCATGCACCTTGCAGTTTAGACTTCTGGCATTGGGTAGCATTACGTCCAGGTTGTTATCTCTTGTGCTACCTGTGGTGGTGGGTTTGTGTTTCCAGCCTTACCTATTCAAGGCACAGTGGGGGTGACAACAGCATTTGCCAGTATCCACACAGCCAGGTGTGCTGGGTGCGTGCCATCCCTAGCAGGTGGAGTATCATGTCTTGCTCGGCATGTCATCCCAGGCTGTCAGCCATTTGTTCCCCTTTGCTAACAGCAATACTTCAGCCAATTATTGTACTTGATCTTGTTGTCTTCATAGTGTGGCATCATGCTTGGTGAGGGTGAGATGTTAGGCAGGGTCATCATGTTTGCATATACTACATGGTGTTACATTGCTTAACACATGGCAGTCATGCCTCAGGTGGTGCTGCAGGGCTGCCTATGTCGGATGCACATACTACACTCCCTGTACATGTTTGAAAGCAGGTTGTGTCATGTTAGGCATCCCTGTTACTATATTAGTGAGTCAGAGAGGGGTATCATTCCCAGGGTTCCTACTGAACCAGTGTATGTGCTATGTGTTGCCTCTTTGCCAAGGCCAGGGCATACTGGGCATGCCTCCTTCTGCCTACTGGGGCAGGCTCAGGTTGTTCCTCCTCCGAGTCATGCTCTTCCTGTGATGGCCTTGGCAATGGTGGGGGGCTGTTTGTCCCGGCCCTATGCTGGTCCTGCTGCTGCTGTTTTCGCAGAATCATATTATGTAGCATAGCACATACCATGACAATTTGGGTACATGTAGTTGGTGAGTACTGCAAGGCTCCACCAGATGTGTCCAGGCACCACTTGAGCAGCCCAAACACATGCTCTATTACATTTCGTGTCTGTGCGTGTGCCTCATTATGGCGTTCTTGTTCAGGTGTGTGTGCATTTCTGATGGGTGTCATCAGCCACAGCTCCAGTGCATATCCAGCATCCCCCACTAAGTGACCATGTGGGATGTCCCCATTGGCAATTGTCTGGTACAGCTCCGTCAAATGCCAGATATGGGAATCATGGTAGCTTCCAGGGCAGCCAGCACACACATTCATTATTATGCCCTGGGCATCACACACGACCTGGCAGTTGATGGAGGAGAAGCCCTTGCGGTTAATGTAGGCCCTACCCCGCTCACCGGCTGGTGCTTTGATGCGTATATGCGTGCAGTCTATTGCACCCACTACCTCAGGGTATTCCGCTATTTGCTGGAAGAGACGCATATTGCTGGCCAATACCTCACGGGAATTGGGGAAATATACATGCTCACCAACATGTGCTGACATGGCATCCAGGAACTGGTGCAGTACCCTGGATGCTGATGCCTGTGATATCCCCATCATATCACCAGTTGGTCTCTGGAAGGTACCTGTTGCTAGTATTCTTAGGCCAACACATACCTTGGTTTCCACTGGGATGGGTTCCCCTCTGTTAGTTCTGTGTGTGAGGCGTGGCCTGCACAGCTCAACAATTTGCTGCAGGAGGTCTCTGTCCACTCTATAGCACTCCACTATCTCCTGCTCATGTAACCCCTTGTAGGTGACCCTGGGCCTGTACACTCTTCTCCGTCTCCTCACTGTGGGTTGTCTGGCAGCATTTGCATTGTCACCACCCTCAGCAAGTCTCCTATGTCTCCTTATAACAGCTATGGCATCCCCTAGCATGTTTGGTCTGAGTGCAGCTTTTTCAGTTTTCACTTCTAATAGCTTACTCCTGTCTTGCAGTGTCTCTTGAGAGAAACATACTGCAATGCTGTTTGCACTGTTTTAAGTGCTGGGCTGGGCTAGTATTCTGCCTGTGTAATTGCCTGCTTCTAATTGTTTTCACCTGCTAGCTCTACCAGTATTCCCTGCTAGCTTCCTACTATTTCTTCTGCTTCCTTTTTCCTCTCTGTTTCCTCAGGGGGGAGCAGTGCGCATACAAGCGAAAATACGCTCACAGTGGCTACCACACGTGCACACATGCTTACACGGACTAGAATCTGCTTATTCGGGGTAAAACAAGCGCACACCAGCGCAAACAGGTTTACAGATCTTAACACAGGCTCCTACATGCTTACTCTGCCTTACACTCGCGCACTCTGTCTTACTCGCGCATCCCAGTGCGCACACGGGCGCATGCACGCACAGCAAGAAACTTTGGTGTTAGCCACAGTGTACACCTTCCATTTCTTGACTTTCCCATGCTTATCTGTTGACACTCCTCTTTCTATGCTGTGTGACTGACATCTTTCACATACCACTTTGCTGCAATGAGCTTGATTTCTTTCTAACATTCCCCCCTGTGATGTCACCTATCTCCTACTCTGTTACTCCCCCTTATCTAACTCTTACACTACAAGGAATGTGCTCATTTGCTATGTGACAGTGCTTTTCACTATCCTACCACTCATTTACATAGGATTGCCTACTAATGCTTAGTTACGTGTCTTACACTCAGCTTCCCCCCTTAGCAACCACTAAACGGTGGCCATGTTGTTTTCGGTCTGCTAGTCCCTGCATTGTAAATCCATGCATTGCATAAAACCCACATTTGTGGGTTTCAAACCTTTATTTTTATGTTTTATATAGCGCAGCCTGTTTGCGCAGGGCTGCGCTGCATTTAAACCTCGCCGAGCACCGAAAAAAAAAAGTATTTTATTTCATGTTTGCATCGGGTTACCGTGCCAATGGCCACATATTTGGCCATTGGCATGCTGCCTGATACATATGCACACTTTATTTGGAGCTGACATGGCTCCATTGTGTTATTTGCAGAAACGTACTCAGTTGTCAACTGAGTACATTTCTGCACCTAACACGACTCTTACACGGGCTGATTTCAGCTTCGTGGATCGCTAATCTACCTCATTTGCATGCCTTTTGGCTGCAAGCGAGGTAATTAGCATATCCACGCCCTGCCCGTGTAAGAGACGTTTTAGCTGGTCTCTTACACGGTATTTCGGGCTGTTCCTGGATCGCTATGGCTGCATGGAGTCTTACACGACTCTTAGACTCTGTGCAAGCCATCGTGAATCCTGCCCATGGTCTTTCCAAAAAATCGACTGAGAACACAAAGTACCACTTTTGCAAGGTTCTCTGGATTTATATTTTTCAGTGATCGTTATGTTTATGTGGATAGGTTGATGTTAGCTGACTACAACCCCCAAAACCATTAAGACACAGGGATGCAGGAGATTTATGAACAAAGCAGTTTGTACCCTTCCCCGCAAAACTGTTGTGGTTACTGCCTCTGCACACTAGCCCCCAAACTAAGAATCACAACTTGCAGTGAGACCATGGCTACATGGGATTTGTGAGTTATAAAAAAGCAATTTATCCCTCATCAATAACTTGCTATAACTGCCAATTCTACACACTAGAATGGATTAGGTATACAAATCATCTCCTCTGTGTTGAATTTTTTGATAATACCAGTATTTTGGGCTGTAGTACGTGATGAAGTAAACCCACATAAACTTCATAACCTTTACCATGAACTCATCATGAATTCATTAGTCAGACTTGCTGGTATTGACTATATTGGTAGGATATTCAGGGGGTTTCTATGGCTTCCTGCAGCCCCCCTTAGTATGCACTGATACTTTCACAGGGTTCTGCAAGATGTAGTTCTTTTCTGAAAGGTTTCCTCTAAGACTTGATGAAAATAAAGGTGGTGAAGGCTCATGCAAAAATAAATAAATAAACAAACATGCAAGTAAAAAAATAAACGTACTCCTTCCTTCATATCTTCTTCAAGATAAAGATGTCCGTGCAACTCCACGTGTGCCAGGTCTTAAACTGCAAATTAGTCAGTCCAGTGTACGTTTTTTCCCTTAGGATAATGTGAGCTACCTAATCCTGAATTTACAAGACAGACCTTGCACTGTAAGGTAAAACTTGCCCTCCACCTAACCAGAAAAAAAATAAGAAGTCTAATAATTAATTACTCCCAATTAAGGGATGGTATAGTTAGTTTCCAACCTCCCCCAAATTCAGAAACACAGAAACCTATGGAGAGGTGTACACAAAAGTTCTGTATGACCATAAAAACAAGGGCATGGAAACAGCATTACAAGACTGAAATATACCAAGGTCAAACCGCAAAACAAGTCACCCTGGTGGAATATGTTGTACAACAAAAGAAGGAAAATCCTGTCAAGAAGTAAGAGGGAATATGCACAACAGAACAAAATGTTACCCATTAGTCTAAACAAATAAATTGGGGAGCTAGTCAAGTCTGTGAAAATAGACTTTGAGATAAAAACAGCCTCCAGTGTTAAGGATAATCATAAGGCATTTTTCAGTTATGTCAGCAGTCTTAAGGGAAGCACCCAACAATGTGCAGACGTAGTTGTAGATGGCATCACCTGTACTCAGCCAGAAGACATAGCAAATTTGCTGGCCAACAAACTCAGCTCAAATTTCATCTCCCCACCCCAGTTCTCCCCAAAGAGACATCCTCCAACACACCACCACCAATTATCACCAAAGAATGGGTTGCCCCTCCACTGTCTGAAGCTGAAAACACTGCTTCAGTGGACCCTGATGATATACCAGGTTTCTCTTAAATCAGGACTTATTAGGCCCATTACAGTCTATATTTAACCACAGCTTCCAGACTGGCTTTATCCAGATAGATTGGAGGCAGCAACAGTCACCCCTCTGCATAAAGGGGGACCACCTACTGACACAAGAAATTCCAGACTCATAATTTTGACTAGTCATATATGTAAAGCCATGAAAAGATTAATTATGGACCTGAAAAAATGACATAGGAAACCTCCAAACACTGGATCCAACCCAATTTGTATCAGTCAAGGACAGGTCATGCCTACTGAATCTGAAGAATTTCTTTAAGAAAGTCACTGAGGTCATGGATGAGGATAAAATAGTACATACAGCTTAATTCAACCCAGCCAAGACATTTGACACAATTCCTCATTCAGGTATTATAAATAAACTCAAACATCTAGGCATAAATCCCCTACATCCCCCAATGGATAGCAAATTGGCTCATGGATGGGACATGTGGTTAAAATGGTTGAATCCAGATCTAGCAATAGGCTAGTTACTAGTAGCATGCCACAGGGCTCAGTGCTGGGATCGCTCCTGTTCAGAATATACTACTCTGAAGCCAAAGCTAATCTAGAAGGCCTCTGGATAACCAAGTTTGTCAATGACTGCAAGCTGGAGGCAGTCACTGAATCTCCCATTGATGTACATATCCCTCAGGAGGGTTTAGATCAGAAAAATGATTGGTGCCACAACTGTGGCCAACAACTAAATGTGAAAAAATGCATCATCATATTCACTGGGAAGTCAAATACCCCTGCAAATTATAACACCAATAGCTCACCACTAATAGTAAACTCAGAGGTGAGAGATCTAGGTACACAGATAAATAGTAGCCTGAACTTTGACTGTTATATGTCCACAGTGGTGAAGAAATCCTTCTATTTTGCACAACATAAGTAAAGTTATGGCATCCAAATCCAAGGAAATTATAGTCCTGCTGTGCTCAGCCCTCATTAGACCAGTAATCAAGTATAATGCACTATTTGGAATGTAGTTGACTAAGCACTTACACCAGCTGGAGTGAACTCAGAGGTTCCTCATAAAGAAAATACAGGGTGTAAACAACATGGACTATGCTGATAGACTAAAAGCCGTATCCCTTTACTCTAATTCCTACTGACTATTAAAGAGTGACCTGTGCCTGACCTACAAGGCACTCACAAATCCAGCACCTACCACACATCTGTAAGTCAAACAGCATGAGGGTCACCTGATCTGGGGATCTAAACGTAGTCAGCAGCTCAAACAAAACATGCTGGAGAGAAAGATGTGTGTCAGAGATTGCTCCTTTTTTGGAACAGGCTATTCCCATTAAGCAGAGCCCATGCCTGGCCCTTTTCAAATGCAGTTTGGATGGGGAAGACAAGTAAAAACGACTGAGGAAAGCCAGGAGCTTTGTGTGGAGTAGGAAAGCTTAGTACTATGGAGTGTATGGGTCGAAAGACAGCAAAAAACTACCTCACCAATATCAGTTGTTGGCCCTGAGAGTAAACCTTGAAAGTAATGTTCGAGTAAAGCTGGAGAAGTGCTGGCTAGTGTTGGGACAAGCTGCAGTGTGACCCAGTGGAAATAAATAAAGTCTGATGATTGTTACAGGTAATCAAGTAAACACCTGTGTCGATAAGTGATAACCAAGCAATATCTATTTGACCAAGTAACTGCAAAAGCAATTTGACTGTATTGACAGGAAGGAGATGTATGCAGTAAACCTTATTAAAAGAAAAATGAAAAAAAAAATAAACTAATTAAAAGCAACACCAGCACTAATAGTCTTGTAGATGGGAAACCGTGATTAAATGTTTTAATCCAGTTGGATTTATATCCAGGAGTCCAAAGCCTTTCGGAGGTCCTTTAATTCAAAGTGGTTAGTAGTAATATTTATTTATTTATAAATTATTTATTTTACATTTGTTCACCGGGATAGTCCGACCGAATATGTGTTCATTTTCAGTGGAGGCCTGGGGAGAAAAGCTCCAGGTAACACAGATAGAACATAACAGATATGAGTCAAACATATTTACAAAGCCCTCTAGTAGGTACTCACAATATACTCAGTGTGTAATAGTATACAAAAACAACAGGTTGCAGCAAGCTATTATGAGCAAGAGATGCGTACAATATTAATTTAAATAAGGCATTGAATAAATAGTGATTAATCAGAGTTAGTACAGGGACAAAGCCAGTGCTCTTGAAAATACTGTTTGAGGCCTTTTTTGAAGAGACTTAAAGAGGTACTTAAAGAAGTACATCTGATGGTCCAGCTTTCTGAGGTTTAGTATACAGCTGACCAAAGAAGTTGTGTTCAGACCAGGTGCCTTTTAGCATTGAGTCTTACCTGCCCTTCAAAATTTTCCTCCACTTTGATGTTGGTGCTACCTTCTAAAGATCCAGCTATAATTCTGTTGAGGATGTGAAAGGAGAAGGTGCTGTGGGTAGATTTTTCATTGGTGTACTTTGCTTTTAGCTCATAGATTTTCTCTTCTTTTTACTAGTCTTCTTATTCTATTTTATTTATTTATTTATTTATTTGTTTTGGCTTTTCTTGTTTGGCTATTCTAAATGTCTCTCCTAAGATTTTAAGTACCAGGTACATTCCCTCAGGATGTTTTTTCCCACCTGAAGGTGGCTGACCCTACTCTCCACTTTTAATTCCCCATCTTCAGTGTCTAACCCTACTTTCAGATATTAACTCTGCATACTTGAAGATAAAAAGCTGCACACCTCCAAAAAAGATCACTTGGGTAGTCATAAGCCCTGTAACCACAGCACCCACATCCACCTGGTGGACATTGGCTCCTAGAGTTCCCGTTCCACTGTAGTCTCATATCCATCACGCTATTGCTTGCTCTAGTTAATTCAGCAGGTATTCATTAGCTTTCCATGAAAGCCATTATTGTTTCCTGTTTTAGCAGATTTCTGGCCTCGTGTTATATCTCAAACTAGAAGGCAGAAATGCAAGCATTAATGTCACATGATAGCACATCTGGTGAACCAAGTGTCTGGCTATCTCACACAGGAAAAAACATTGTTTATTATCGATGGAAGACCAGACTCCATAAATCTGCTTATTCTCTGTTATGCAAGGTCCACCTTGGACCAGAAAGCTGAAACCTCTCATCCTAACCCACACTCTTTAGCTTCAAATGAAGAGCAACCATTTCTTGAACTTATGCTAGGAGCCATTTTAGGACTTTCTAGATTATCCCTCAGGTTCAAGTTTAGGTGAAGTAAAGCCAGATCTCAAAAAGCTTTACGGTGAAAGCACTGATAAAGATTCATATTCCCGTGTTAACATGGAAGCCACTATGTTCAAACTTAGTATCCTTATATTTATTTGTATTTCTATTACTTCTAGATTTAAGTTTTTGCTTTATGCTTATGTAATTGTTTTTCGGTACAAGAACTGATAGTGAATGTTTTAGTGTTTTAAAACTGAAACCTATTTTATTGTTGGAGCCAAAATACAGGCGTCTACAGTTGCTTTTATTGTTAACAGCTCTTATCTGCCTCTAATAAAGAACTATTTGAAAAAGAAGAAGAACAGGCTTCTGCATTTATTTTCTTCATTTTAGCTTTTATCCTCAAGATAGCAACTGTTTATCATGACAATTTTACTTCAAACCTCACCATTCCCATTGAAAAATAGGAATTCCAATCAACATTAAACAATGGCTATTATGGATACCAACTCAACAAAGAAGTGTCTCCTACTAGCTCCAACCCTTCCAGGGCCAAATAGGTTATATCTACATTTCCTATGTTCTGTGCTCACCACTACTTACCTAGCTGGTGAGTTGGCAGTTCTTCACACTCATCTTTTCTGGAAGAGTGGGCCATTATATTATTACTTTTGATTTTTGATTCCTGTACCATGTACAATGAGTCAGGAATATGTGGTCATACCCAGGCATAGTGATTTGACATTGATTAGCACCATCCACACTATGGAACATTGATCAGCACCATCCACACTATGGAACATTGATCAGCACCATCCACACTATGGAACATTGATCAGCACCATCCACACTATATAACATTGATCAGCACCATCCACACTATGGAACATTGATCGGCACCATCCACACTATGGAACATTGATCAGCACCATCCACACTATGGAACATTGATCAGCACCATCCACACTATGGAACATTGATCGGCACCATCCACACTATGGAACATTGAGTGGCACCATCCACACTATGGAACATTGATCAGCACCATCCACACTATGGAACATTGATCAGCACCATCCACACTTTGGAAGAAATGTGGTTTAATAATCTCATAACACAACCCACCCTAGATATTAATCTAGTTGCTTGACACCATCCTAATGAAGACAGACAGACAGACAACCAATGGATGATCAACTACTGGACCAAATCGAAAACACTCTCAAAAGTATCAAAAGCCTCCGATGAGAAGAACAATAGTTGAAGTTTTGTTTTGACAAAAGATTGGTCCCCAGACACCTCAGAATCTACAAAAGACTGTTCTGCAGGAATATCAGTGAGGAACTCACTTCTAAATGGAACAAGTTCCTTAAGGTCAATTGGTTAAAACTTGTTAACCTACTGCTCCAGTACAACCTAGAACAAAAAGCCAGAACTAATGTAGAACTTGTACTACATAAAACAATCTGTGGCAAATTGATCAACAAGGAAATCAGCTTCAAAGCTTTATGAGACAAAACCAACAACTTTGAAATCAAACTTAAAGACAAAAGTCTTAAAAGAGACCTATATGACAACCACAAAACCACCCACACAGGTTCACTCTACTTTCCACGGACCACCTACAAACTACAAGGTACAGCAAGAAGAAAAAACACTTGGATACAAAGACCTCCAAAAGTTCATACACTAGAACAACAACCAATGACATGGGACAATCTCATCATGGTCAGACTCCTACTCTTATAAATCTCACAAGAAACTTCAGATCAAGTTTTTCAGATACACCAGCACTTCCTGTGATTGGACGCAGACCAGAACAGGCCACAAACCCCCTTTGGACAGCACAGTCTGAATCCAGAAACAACAACACAAACACTGCAAAGGACCCCAAAACCACACCAAACAAGAAAGCAATGTCAACCTAGATTGGAAGGATCACCAGAAAACAGCCCACACCACAGGGACAAAACCTGGAAAGGAAAGAGGGACCTCAAGCACCTCTGGATACCATTCAAAGACCCACTCAACCACCCCAGATGAAAAGGCTGATCAAGCACTCAAAAAATACTTTTTAGAATAACTCCACCAAACCACTTTCTAAAACTAAATAAGAAGTAATTGAGAAGGGTCTCACTTTCATCCCACAACACGGAAGCAACCTAGTGCAATCATTAAAATGATTTTTTTTATCCAGAAACTAAATCTTGGAATATTTTTCTACAAGAAAGACCCACAAGGCACCAAGCCATAGGCATATGTCACTGAACGCAAGTGGAAAAGACCCAGCAATTTCTGTCCACCCCTGCATCCACCATAACTGTATTTCAGAATAAATGTGAGGCTGGCGTATGCAGAATTCTGCAAAAACCCCAAATGAAAAGACTTAAAAATCTCAGCAGTGGTCCCACACAAAGAGTTATGAAAGTGGACAAGGGAGGGGGCATTATGGTCATGGATGCTACAGTATACAACAACAAAATTTCTGAAATGCTCAACAACCCCGCCTTCTAAAAGCACTGCAACCTTGGAACAATGAAAACACCATACAAAAATGTCATCACTGAAATCTCCTGTCTAAATGAGAAGATTCTCATTACAAACAATCTCCTGGATTTTCTACTGGTAACACACCCCATCACCCAACTTCCTTAAATTCACCACCACCCACAGCCAGGACTTGATAAACTTCCTGGACTTACTTATTAGCTTGCAAACAGTTATTACTTAAAAAACAACCTTTAGCATAAGTCCACAAGAGTCGGTCTCATGCTACACAAAAACAACATGCATCCCTTCAAAACCAAATTAATCTTATAAAATACCAAAGACTAAGATTTGCCAGGTCTCAAAAGAATTCACAGATTTTATGAACAAACATCTGCTCCTGGAATAAGATTTTTTTAGCCAGAGGCGACAGTATGAAAATGATTAAGTACATTTTCAGCCTTATCATGGACTCCAAAAGGAACAACCCAGTCAATGTTTAACCTTATCATGGACTCCAAAAGGAACAACCAAGTCAATTTTCTAACTTATCATGGACTCCAAAAGGAACAACCCAGTCAATTTTCAACCTTAGCATGGACTCCAAAAGGAAGAACCCAGTCAATGTTCAACCTTATCATGGACTCCAAAAGGAAGAACCCAGTCAATTTTCAACCTTATCATGGACTCCAAAAGGAACAACCCAGTAAATTTCCAACCTTATCATGGACTCCAAAAGGAACAACCCAGTAAATTTTCAACCTTATCATGGACTCCAAAAGGAACAACCCAGTAAATTTTCAACCTTATCATGGACTCCTTTTATCATGGACTCCAAAA
Organism: Protopterus annectens; assembly: GCF_019279795.1. Lineage (NCBI taxonomy): Eukaryota > Metazoa > Chordata > Ceratodontiformes > Protopteridae > Protopterus > Protopterus annectens. The sequence continues at coordinate 805,855,698 of NC_056749.1, read as the reverse complement.
GGAACAACCCAGACTCATTCTCTACCAACATCCACAATGACTGCGAGCTCCAGAGACTAATTAAACAAAAGAACAAAGACAAATTAAACACGAGCCTGATGTTAACTTATCCCACAAACTCCATTGAACTAAAGAAGGCCATCATCAGGGATAACAATATCCTCAACAAAATCCTATTATTATTATTATTCCTACTCCACACAAAGCTCTTAGCTTTCCTCTGTCTTTTTACTTGTCTTCTTTTTTTATTTTGTTCTTTTTGGCTTTTCTCATTTGGCTGTTCTAAATTTCTCTCCTAAGACTTTAAGCACCAAGTACAGTCCATCAGGATGTTTTTTCCCATCTTTGGTGGCTGATCCTACCTTCAGATTTTAATTCCCTATCTTTGGTGCCTGACCCTACCTTCTAATTTTAATTCCATGCATAATTGAAGATAAAAAGCTACACACCACAAGTGGAAGGTTCACTTGGGTAGTCACAAACCCTGTATACCCCTACCCATGTCCACCTGGTGGATGTTGGCTCTCAGGGTTCCTTCTCCACTGTAGTCTCACAGGGCTCTACCTCTTGCTCCCCTTAATTCAACACGTACTGATTAGCTTTCCTTGAAAGTCTTTTTATTTCTGTTTCAACTGGTTTCTGGCCTTGTGTTATAACTTGAGCAAGGAGGCACAAACAAAAGCATTAATATCACACTCTAACACATCTTATGAACCCAAGTGGCTGACCATCTCACACAGGAAAAACACTATTTTATGATCAAAGGAAGACCAGTTTTTCCTGTTCCATAAATCTACTTATTCTGTAATGCCTGGCCCCACCTTGGACCAGAAAGCCAACACCCCCCGCACTAACCCATACTCTTTAGCTTCATACAAAAGTTGAGTTGTGCCTGCTTGAGCCTTTTCATGTCATTGAAGTTGTACTGGAGACAGCCTTGGCAACACTATTCCATGCCTCTGATTTATACTGAGACCCGGTATAGTCACCCTGCAATAGCCTATGGCTGTGGTGCTTTACAAGGAGTCCAATGAATATTCTAGACACCTCTACACCCCATCTTTGAGCTGTAAATTGGGCACCTTCCTTTTCTGCTCATGCCATTGCTGCAAAGGTCATACAGCAACAGCTAAAAGTGTTTTTTCTGCCAATTCATGATATTGCATTTAATGGTCAGCATGTGCAAACCCACACAACAGTGCCAACCATGTTTGTACAATGTTAAGCAGAGAGCAACAATGCCAAAAAGAGAAGAAGGCAGTTTATGAATTAGGATGGGTAATGTGACGGTCGGTATTAGTTTATGGGTTGGCTGCTGATGGACCTGTTAGATGAGTTAACTTTACAGACATGTATTGGGGTGTATTTTTTTTTTTTTGTGGCTTTATAATAAAAGTAGATAGAAACAACTCTGATCCAAAACAATACCAAAACAGCAAAATCTTCAGAAGTCAGGAATCGAAAAACAGGAACCAAAGTCAAATCCAAAAGCAAATTCTTTATTCTCCAGTGCCTCGGTGTAACCACCTTTCAAGATACTCAGCGGTTCCTGCTGATAATGTGACTTCTGAACTGTTTTGGTAAAAATATGTTTTAATGACTGGATCATTTCTATATGATTCTGTGTGAGTGGAGTTTGTAATTTATATAATAAAAGTAATACAATGTAATGTGCGGTTTAGACCTATGTAAAATTAACAGCAAATAATCATCTGCACAGGTGTTTTTACCAACTTGACACAGAGGAAGCATTTCTCAGAAATGCTCATTAATTATATAGACACGTGTGAGTGTGACCTGACAATGTCCTGGTTTATACATTCATGTGGATATGACAGTCACTGAAGTATGGAGTCCATCCCAGAGAAGAAAAGACATTTTTAAGTACAGTTGCATAATAGTCAGGATACCCTCAGTCACAATATATAATTCATATGATAGACACTGCTATACATAGTCATTTTTATGTATAATTATATTTATATTGTTACTTTTGGTATAAAGTGCAGGGGAACAACATTAATAAAATTTGGAGTGTGCTAGATTGGAATCCTGGCTCACTTGTATGGTGGCACTGAACTTGCATTATTTGTCACAGGGAAGGCTAAGTACATTTACCATTCTATCTAGCAACAACACCAGCATCTCAGCTGAACCTAGTACTAAATTGCTAGGTGTCACAATAGATGATCAGTTTAAGTTTGATCTACATATTGCTAACTCCATCAAAAAACTCATCAGAAACCTGGACACATTTTCCGCAACAAGAAATACGTAACCAACACATCCAGGAAAAACTCTCTCTCATGCTTTACTACTTCAAACACTCCTATACAGCTGTCACATATTCACAAACCTAAACTCTACACTTATTTCTAAACTTGAAACTACCTACAACAAGGTGGTCAGATTTGCAGCTAACTAAACCTACAAGTAACACCACTGCTTAGCACTTCAGCTACTAGACTGGTTAGAATTCCTTTACCTGCTCCAACTATATCAACTACAAATCATTCACTCCATCCTCTATCTACCCTCCTTCTGCCCCAGCATGTCTGTCATAATATCTAACTATTCCCCTGCTAGGACTCTACACAGCTCAGACCAAGAAGTATAACACATCTACAAACTCAAAACCAATATAGGATGTCTTCTCTATAACTATAACCTAGCTACATCCTGGAATCAACTCCCCTTGGAAATAAAGTCCCTTTACCATAGCAAGAGTTTCAAATTAGCCATAAGAAAATACCTCAAAAAACAATCTTGCCTCTGTAGCCATCCACTCTGAAACCACTACCCTTCCACCTATTTCACCACCTCAGCCTAAATGTATCTCTGACCTTGTACTCCTACCTGTTCCTCCCTTGTTTACACTTGGTATTTAATACCCTCCCACTACTTCCTACCTCTTCCTCCCTTGTTTACACTTGGTATTTAATACCCTCCCACTACTTCCTACCTCTTCCTCCCTTGTTTGCACTTGGTATTTAATACCCTCCCACTACTTCCCACCTCTTCCTCCCTTGTTTACACTTGGTATTTAATACCCTCCCACTACTTCCTACCTCTTCCTCCCTTGTTTACACTTGGTATTTAATACCCTCCCACTACTTCCTACCTCTTCCTCCCTTGTTTACACTTGGTATTTAATATCCTCCCACTACTTCCTACCTCTTCCTCCCTTGTTTATACTTGGCATTTAGTACCCTCCCACTACTTCCTACCTCTTCCTCCCTTGTTTACACTTGGTATTTAATACCCTCCCACTACTTCCTACCTCTTCTCCCCCTTGTTTACACTTGGTATTTAATACCCTCCCACTACTTCCTACCTCTTCCTCCCTTGTTTACACTTGGTATTTAATATCCTCCCACTACTTCCTACCTCTTCCTCCCTTGTTTATACTTGGTATTTAATACCCTCCCACTACTTCCTACCTCTTCCTCCCTTGTTTACACTTGGTATTTAATACCCTCCCACTACTTTCTACCTCTTCCCCCCTTGTTTACACTTGGTATTTAATACCCTCCCACTACTTCCTACCTCTTCCTCCCTTGTATACACTTGGTATTTAATACCCTCCCACTACTTCCTACCTCTTTCTCCCTTGTTTACACTTGGTATTTAATACCCTCCCACTACTTCCTACCTCTTCCTCCCTTGTTTATACTTGGTATGTAATACCCTCCCACTACTTCCTACCTCTTCCTCCCTTGTTTACACTTGGTATTTAATACCCTCCCACTACTTCCTACCTCTTCCTCCCTTGTTTACACTTGGTATTTAATACCCTCCCACTACTTTCTACCTCTTCCCCCCTTGTTTACACTTGGTATTTAATACCCTCCCACTACTTCCTACCTCTTCCTCCCTTGTATACACTTGGTATTTAATACCCTCCCACTACTTCCTACCTCTTTCTCCCTTGTTTACACTTGGTATTTAATACCCTCCCACTACTTCCTACCTCTTCCTCCCTTGTATACACTTGGTATTTAATACCCTCCCACTACTTCCTACCTCTTTCTCCCTTGTTTACACTTGGTATTTAATAGCCTCCCACTACTTCCTTTCCTCCCTCTCTAACCAATCTTGAACCTTTCAGCTCCAAAATAACCCACTTTATCAAGTCTGTCTAAAAGGTGACCTCTACTATATTTCCCATATATCTTCATCTAGTTATTCGAATATCATTTTTTCTAAACCCTAAAACAACTAGGTACTACTCATTTAAAGGGATATCTAACTGGTTTCATAATCTTTTCCTGACTGTTAATTGATTTTGTACAAAGCATTTAAAATGATATTGTAATCAAGTCTCATATTCTTTTGTTGATTGTTAATACTTTGTTTTTAAAATTGTATTCCCTGAGGAGCTTTTCTCCCCAGGTCACTGCTGAAAAGAGCCTAAAGCTGATTGTTAATACTTCTTTTTTTTTTTATTTAAAATAGTTTTCCCTGAGGAGCTTTTCTCCTCGGGTCTCTGCTGAAAATGATCCAAAACCTCAGTCAGACTATCCCGGTTAACAAATGTAAAATAACTAAATAAATAAGCAGCTATTATGTTTTTTACAGTCATTACTGTGCAGAATGAAGATTGCAACTGATGACATGGTTGTCACACACGCTCATTAGTTTTATATGTGTTTATGTATATATGGGTCCACTTCTAAATCTTGAAAGCACATAATCTCTAAATTCAAAACACTGAGTCCAAAATCTTGAAAATTCAAAATGTTGAAAACTCAAAATACTGCATTTCATAATATCGAAAAAAAACTACAGGATACCAACACTTACAATATCTCAGCATAACTACATAACAAAACATATTACTCTTCTCCAACTATAAGCACCCCTGCCACTTAATTATATCAACTCCAAGATTCCACTCCACAGAAGAAAATGGCAAACATACCATTGCGTGCTTCATGACTGCCTGTTGTAACCTTAGTCGTGTTCTCTTTTAATTTGCTATACCACAACATAACTCATCTTAGTGTAGTAAAGTGCAATCTTGGAATTTATATATTTAAGTAACAGGGGGGTAGGGGCACAGCCCCCCACATGGGGGATTCAGGGGGGCTTGCCCCCCGCTAATAGTTGGATTAAACTAATATGCTTTGTCTTTTATTTGTTTCTCTATGTATGTCTGTTGGAGTATAGTAAGTGTTGGTGTCTTGTAGTTTTTTCCAATATGAAATTCAATATTTTGAGTTTTCAGTATTTTGAGCTTTCAAGATTTTGGACTCAGTATTTTGTAATTTGAGATTATGAGCTTTCAAGATTTAGAAGTGGGCCCATATAATATATATATATATATATATATATATATATATATATATATATATATATATATATATATATATATATATATATATAGATACACACACACATACACACACACACACACACACACACACACACACACACACACACACACACACACACATTAAAGTGTTGAATGATTAACCATGTATGTGTGTGACATAAGAGTGCAGAAAACACGTTTAATTGCAGAACCATGATTGTACTGATAACCACAGTTCGACATATAATATATATGATATCACATGTATACTCAATCCACCTGCTATACATAGTTACTTTTATGCATAATTATTTTTATACTGTTAATTTTTATATAAATTACAGTAGACCAGCATTAATAAAAATTAGGGATTGTTGGATTAGATCCCCAGTTTACCTTTAGTGTGTCCATTAACTGACACCTGTTGCCACAGGAAGACCTAGGCAGTAGGTGTATTTTTACACTCAATACTGTGTATGAGTGCTAACCACCATGTGATGCAGCTTAGCGTGTTTGTGGATGGTAAATGTTACAATGAATCTTTTAGAAACTGATAAGTCTGCAGGTGTTGTGGAAACAGGCTGACCATCTCACAACACCATTTAGCATGTCTGTGCAATGGAAAGCACAATATATAATAATGTGGTGTGGATTCAATAAAGACTACATGGTCCACTAAAATCATGTGTGCATCATGGCATGAAGCACACATGATAGCAAACCCTTTTGTATTCAGTAAGTGGATCTACATGGCATGTAGAGCCACGCACATATGCTAAACATCATGGCATGATAATTACAGCATAAGTAGCTGAACTGTATGCTAATTAACCAATTCAAGATGGAGGAGATATTCAACAGGCTATAAAGCAATTGTGTAGACTTAGTATACATTTTCCATGTGAATTCCAAAACCTGTTCGATTACAGCCACAGAAACTTCTGTACACAGAAACAATATTAAGGGCTGCAGTTGCTGTGACAATGTGAGGTATTGCCAGCTATGCCAGTGCGATCATTGACACATGGTTTAAAGCAGCAGAGACCACACCAACAGTATTTAGGCCAGCTACTTCACAGGCAAGGACTAAAGGTGGAGGTGTCTCTATTTACATCAGAAATAAATATACTTCAAGGCTGGTCAAACAGGACAATGCACTTGAGCTGATCCATGTTCAACTCACCACAGGTAAAATCCAATACTACTTCCTTGCAAGCTATAAGTCCCCCTCTATGACCAGGAAACTCATACCATGTATTTAAACTTATTAGAAGCACTAACCATCCAGCCCAATACCATATTCATGGGTGACTTTAATTACCCCACTATTAACTGGGAATCCTATACAACATCAAACCTACATGCACAAAGATTCCTGGATTTTGTAAACACAAACTCCCTGAATCAGATAGGGTCAGATAACAAAATGGTCTCCTTTGAAGTAAAAATAAAACCTGGACCCCCAGATAAACCTGGAATAGTCAGGAACTATTCTAAGGCTAACCTTTGCTATTAAGTGAGAACCTGGCAAAACTGTAAGCTCCCATAAACCCTAAGAACACTTCTGCCCATGCAGAACTGTTCACAGAAACCCTGTACAAGCATGTTAATAGTGCATAGAGGCAGTTGTACCCACCAGGAAGAAGTACAGAACTAACTCAAAAAACAAGCCACCCTGGTGGAATCACAAAATCAATTGGCTGTATAACAGGAGGAAGAAAATCATGGCAACAATTAGGAGTTGCAGCACCCAGCAGGATAAAAGCACTCTCATCAAACTAAACAAACACCTCAGAGGACAAATAAAGTCTACCAAAGCCAAATCTGAGGTAAGTTTGGCTTCCCAGGCCAAGAACAACCACAAAGCATTTTAGCTGTGACCGCAACCTCAAAGGCAATACACAATTGTGTGCACAGCTCATTTTAAATGAAGCCACCTATACTGAACCAGAAGATATAGCAAACCTCCTGGCTGATAAATTCAGCTCAAACTTCACCCTTCTCTCCCCTTAACCTTCCCTCAGGAAATATCAAATATAACTCCCCCTACTATCACTAGGGAACAGGTCTTTAATGCTCTCTCTCTAAGACCAAGAACACGGCATCAATGGGCCAAGACGATATCCCAAGATGCCTTCTAAATAGCATGAAACATGACATATCAGGGCCTCTGGAATTATTATTTAACTGTAGCCTCCAAACAAGCTCCATTCCTCATGAATGGAGAAAGGCAACAACCATCCCTCTGCACAAAAGTGGGCCATCTACAGAGATTGGAAACTACTGACCCATAAGTCTCACTAGTCTTATATGTAAAGCCATAGAAAGAATAATCATGGAGATGATCAATAGAAATATAGTAAACTTCCAGACACAGGACAAAACCCAGTTAGGTTTCGGTAAGGGCAGACCATGCCTACTCAACCTGGTGGACGTCTTTGAGAAGGACACCAAAGCAATGAATGAGGGCAAAGTTGTTCACACTGCCTACATTGACCTGGTCAAGGAATTTGACACAAAACCCCACTTAGGCATTGTTGACATACTCAAGAGGTTTGGTACAAACCCATATGTCACCCGGTGGATAACAGACTGGTTCATAGACAGGACCCAGGAAGTTAGAACTGGGGAGTCCACCTCTACAAAGAGATCAGTCACAAGTAGAGTCCCTCAGGGATCAGTCCTTGGGCCACTCCTTTTTGGTATTTACTTCTCAGAAGTCAAGGTCAATGTCAGTGGTCTCTGGATGACTAAATTTGCAGATGATTTCAAATTAGGAGCTGTTATTGAATCTCATACTGACACAAATGTTCTGCAGGAGGGGCTGACACAGACAAACAACTGATGTCAGAGCCATGGACTAAAACTAAATGCCAAGAAATGCATAACAGTATCCTTTGGGAAGTCATCCATTGCTGGTAACTATCATATTGACAACACACCCCTTAGAGTTGACTCAATAGTCAGGGACTTAGGGACACACATAGTAATCTTGCCTTTGATCATCACATGTCTACAGTGGTGAGGAAATCATTCTATGTTGAGCAACTTATAAACAAAGTATGGCATCAAATTCCATACACACTTCATATTGTCTTGCTTTAGTATAGCAAGTAACCAGGGAGTAGTAATTCTTTAAATCAGTCAGGAAATATAGTGAGATTATTTCAGTACTGTTTTTGTTCCACTGTATTTGGCATTCATCAGACCTATCATTGAATACAATGCCCCCTTTTGTATGTACCTAACCAGGCATATCCAATAATTGGAACATCCACAGAGATTCCTCACTAAAAGAATACAGGGTATAAGTAATATGTGCTATGCAGACTGCCTCAAGGCCCTATCCCTGTATTCTGTCTCCTACAGGCTTTTGAGGGGAGATCTATGCTTGGCATACAGGGCATTATCAGACTTCACTCTGATGGACCTCCTGCATAGCCACAAAACAAACAGCACCAGAATTACCCATTCTAAAGACTTAAACCTTGTCTGTGATATAAATAGGACCTGCTGGAGTGACAGGTATGTATCCCAGAGTCTTCCCCTATCTATGGATCAGGCTCATCATCCATGTGAAGTGGAGTTCCTCCCTAAACCAATTCAAGTGCAACTTGGACAATTGGATGGGAAACCAGAAATTCATCCCTGGTTTGTCACCTGTGTCTCTAATGGACAGATGTAACCTGTAAATGGTTCATCTCCCAGGACCATGCTTACACTTATCAAGGGTATCAGAACTTGTCAGAGATTCGAGATGCATGACTAGTCTTAAAAAGACCGTTGTGGTCATTAGCCTAGTAAACACCAGTGAAGCTATGAAATAAGGCAGTGGATGTGTAGCACATGCCAGCATAGCTAGCTGGAGTTTTGTAAAGAATTATATGTCATTTGTATATCAAACTGATTTGCACAGATGTCTGTGTTGAAAAATATATCTGTATAGCTGCTTGTGTTACAAATGCATCAACAATGTGTCCTGTTGGACAGAAAATAAATATACATGTATGTCAGACTGTAGTATTGTAACTGATTAAAATGTATGCAGATGATACTGGAAGAGAAGAGGTTAAGCTCAGCCCAGCTATCTTTTAGAAAAATATCCTGAAATTAAATTATTTAATTTAGGCCATAAAGATGGTATCTCATAGTTCTGATTGCAGCCAGAAACGAAATGTCTGTGAAAACAAAAACTAGGAACCCTGCTGTATTGTCCTTAGCAGTGAACTAATTGCTGCCATGGGAAAGGTGGAAGTGTTGAAATGGTTTTACAGCTTCCAGATGCTATAACACATCTTAGCAAAGCTCTATCTGTGGCTATGGTAACACATATGTGTGAGATTCTGGTTCAGTTTCTAGTAAAGGAGGGTTGTATGTGAACCAGAATTCAGATGACCAGATGTATGTGATGTCATTCTGTAATTTGGAACTTAAATGATGTTTTAATACTAGACAAGACAGAAGTGTCAGAGCAGTCTGTTTTTGAAACCTGACATCGAAGGATCATTCACCCACTTCATCTTGTCTTGATTTAGTATAGCAAGTAACCAGGGCGTAGTAATTCTTTAAATCAGTCAGGAAATATAGTGAGATTATTTCAGTACTGTTTTTATGTATCTGCATGAATCTATTCATCTGTGTTATTTTAATATTTCCTGTGACTGAAACTCTGTTTTTATTATTAATAGATATTTAATATTTTCATGTGCTTTTATTATTTATTATTAAATATATTTAAACCTTTTCATTGTGGCTGGTCTTTTAGAGAATCTATCATTTGAGATTACTTATATTTATTTGGTGACACTGTAGCACTCTTGAAAGCCTACCATGTGTATGAATATTAATTTTATTTAGTATAACTGAGTGCCCTTGTAAGAGCCTTAAAGTAGCTAGCTTTGGAGTGTCCTGGCGGCAGTAACAACCTTATAGTCTGGACAGAGGGGAATAGCTAGTAAATATGTGCCAGCCTTTCCCATGTGTGTATGTGTGTGTGTGTGTGTGTGTGTGTGTGTGTGTGTGTGTGTGTGTGTGTGTGTGTGTGTGTGTGTGTGTGTGTGTGTGTGTGTGTGTGTGTGTATATGTGTGTGTGTGTGCGTGTGTTAATCAAATCTCATAGAGTGCATGTGTCAGCTACTTCAAGTAGGGACACAGAGCACTGGTTTCACACAAATGGTGGTGGAGGACTTGGCCTGGGACACTCAGCTGAGGACTCAACCATATAGCTGTGCCAGTGGGGACTCTTACTGGTGGCCTGGAGAGAGAGAGAGAGAGGGGAAAACTCAGTCTCCAGACTGAGTGCGTTCCCTGTGTGCTCTTAAGGGAAATTGTGCTTGGTGCAGAGATATGGAACTACTGTGTGTATCTATTTTTGTTCCAAGTGAAGGCCTCACACCAGTGTCAGTGGTGAGGATTAAGGCTCCTTGATTACTGTTCCAGAAGAGGGGCATCATGGTTCTTCTTATACATGAGTACATGCAAGAGGCCTAAGACTATGTTGCTGCTGCTGCTAAAAGACCTCAGCCAAGAAGGCAAATGGTGTTTAATCCTCATTTAACTTTTCATGCCCTGCATAATGTGGAAAATTGTAGAGCACTACAGGGCGTATAGAGACACACTACAGGAACTCTGCAGCATCTGTCGTCCACAACTGAGAGCAAGGGCAAACTGAGGGAAACCAATACCAGTGGAGACTAAGGTATGTGCAGCACTTAGACTATTAGTTACAGGAACATTTCAGAGGCCAACAGGGGGACATGCTGGGGGTGTCACAGAGATCAACATCCAGGATGTTACATCAGTTCCTGTATGCTGTGCTACAACATGCTGGTGATGATATACAGTTTTCCAATATACCTCAGGACAGAGTGGCAATTATGCACCATTTCTACCATGTAGCACACTTCCCCAAAGTCCTAAGTACTAAGTGAGATAGACTGCACTCACAATGAAATCAGAGCACCACTTGGAGAACAGAGAAGGGTGTACACAAACAGAAAGGGCTTTCATATCAGTAACTGCCAGGTCACGTGTAATGCTAAGGGAATCATCCTGAATGTGTGTGCTGATAACCCTGGAAGTTATGATACACATATCTGGCACAACTCCAAACTCTATCACAGGTTTTCCAGGGATGATATCCCACAGGGTCATTTACTGGGGGATGCACTGGAGCTGTGGCTGATGACACCCATCAGAAGTGCACACCCACCCACCAAAGAAAACTATAATGTGGCAGATGCTCAAGCATGAAATATCACAGGACATCTGTTTGGGCTGCTGAAGGGGGAGCCTTGCCGTACAGTCCCCATACTTGTGTTGCAGTTTCACTGTCTGTGCTATCCTTCACAATATTATCTATAGAAAACAGCTGGAGCAGGATTACCAAGGGAAAGGGACACAAAACCCACCACCACTGGCAAGGTCACCACAGCCACATGCAGGTAAAGAGTCAGGGACTACTAGCCGCTGTGGGTGTAGGTAGATGTAGAGGTACACAATATGCCTTCACCCTGGCTAAGAGGCAATGGATAGCATACACACACTCACCACCTAATGGGGAACAAACTGCATTCTATGCACATAGGCATTGATGCCAGGCAAAGCTCACAGCTGTTACTTACCCATGTAATGGTTGTGTACTGCTATCATCACACAAACACAGTCCCAAAATAAAACATTGTAACTGCTGGACTATCAAGGTAAGTGTTAAACATGGAATATGACAATAAATTTCTAAGAACAAAAATGAATGGCAGATTCTTGCCTACTGTTACCTGCTGATATAACTAAGTATAAGGTGTGTGATATAAGGTTGTTGTGTTTGTAACATATCACAATCATACACACAAACCAATGTTTAGTCCAAAACAAGGAATATAAATGGAATACTATACTGTCTACCACAGAAATACAAGGAAGACTTCACAATTGCAAGAGCAAAACTTTTGAAATGCAAATTGTGCTGTGGCAACACACATAGTAGTTTGCTCCCCACCCCCAACCCAAAAACAATGGGAAAATAAGAGTTTGTAAATCCAATGAATAGCACACAATGCATTTGTTATAAATGATTTCCATGTAACTGTCACAGAATGTATACACTTTTACAATACAAATCTCAATTGTATACAATTGCTAGTCACCTCTCACTGTACCCAGCACTCCCCTGGCAGTGTCTATCCAATCTTAGAAGCATAACACCCCAGGGACATTGACAATATAAGTACTTTACATTTCCATGGAATAAGACAGAAATTGTGAGGTAACAGGTTTTAACAATACCAGCTGTAATCACAGTTAATAAGGCTGTCTACCTGTGAATGTTAATCCATGCCAAAAATGCAAGGAGTGAACTATAAGAACAGTTTTATCTCCTATTGCATATATATATATATATATATATATATATATATATATATAGATATATATATATGGGTCCCCTTCACATGATCGACCTTTCACAAAGTCGACTTTCATATGGCTGAGACCATATGATCGACTTTCAAAAAGCCGACCATAGGGAACCGCTATCTCTGTACAGTGCGGAATGGGAAAATTTCCATCTTCCACACTGCAGTGCGATCTCAGAGTTGGTATAGGTTCATAGGTTCATAGGTAGTTACTAGGCTTTCTGCCCTAGGGCATTTATAAGCCTAGCCAGAATGTGTTGGCTTTCGCCACCCTTTTAGACTAGATTCCTGAGCCTCTGTCCAGCAGGGCCATAGAAGTGATCCCAGGATTAAATTTACGATTTCCCATCCACTCATCAAGATTTCTCTTGAAGAGGGCCAGCGAGGGGCTCTGCCTAACATGAACTGGGATTCTATTCCAGAGTGAGGGAAGCCTCTGGGATATGACTCTATCCCTCCAGCATGTCCTATTTATTGTTGTGCTGAGGTTTAAATCCATGGAGTGTGTAGCTCTAATGGATTTGGCTTTCTTGAGGTGGAGCATGTCCATCAATTCCGGGTTAGACATGGCCCTGTACGCCAGGCTGAGATTGCCTCTGAGTAGGCGGTAAGCAACTGAGTAGAGCTGGAGTTTCTTTAGTCAAGCTGCATAGGGCATCTGTTTGATGCCCATGATCCTCTTGTTGAGGTACTTTTGAGGTCTCTCTAGATGTTGCAGGTGTCGGGTAAGATACATCCCAAATGGGGCATTGTACTCAATTAAGGGCCTGATGAGTGATGAGTAGAGGGGCACAATGACCTCTCTTGATCTAGATGTGAACCCTTTTGTGATTAGGTGAGCTATATAGAAGGTTTTTCTAACCACTTTGGCAATGTGATTGTCAAAGGAGAGGTTACTATCTACTTGGGTCCCCAGATCCATAATTACTTCTTCCGTACTTAGTGGATTACCTCCTATGTGGTAGTTTGTGGGCATTTTGTTTTTCCCAAAGGGGATGACTATGCACTTTTTGGCATTTAGCTTGAGGCCATGGTTCTGACACCAGGTATCCATCTCTGTAAGACCCTTCTGGAGAATGCTTGTGTCAGCCGGAGAGTCGATTATCGCTCCCAGTTTGCAATCATCTGCAAACTTGGTCAGTCACAGTCCTCCCGTGCTTGGCTGTACCTCAGAGAAGTATATATCGAACAAGAGGGGTCCCAGGACTAAGCCCTGTGGGACACCACTTGTGACCGGTTTAGAGTCGGACATGGCAACCGCAACTCTGACCATGTGAGTTCTATCCCTGAGCCAGTTTTCAACCCATCTTGTGACATATGGGTTGATATTTAAGCTGGTAAGCTTATTTATGATGCCAGAGTGGGGTATTGTGTCGAAGGCCTTTATGAGGTCCAGGTAGGCTGTGTGGACTACCTTTCCCTCATCTATGGCTTTGGTAGCTGTTTCAAAAATGTCAACTAGGTTTAAGTGGCAAGATCTTCCTTTAACAAAGTCGAATTGGGTAGGGTCCAGTGTCTGGAGGTTCCCAATGTCTTTGTTTATGAGATCCATGATGATGCGCTCCATAGCCTTGCAGAGCAGGCTAGTCAGGCTTATAGGGCGATTGTTCCTGGGATCCACTGTGGCACCACCCTTGTAGAGTGGGATCACTGTTGCTGTACGCCATTCTTTGGGTACATAGCCTGTGGTAAGGCTAAGTTGGAACAGTGAGTTCATGTGAGGGTTTAGTTCTTTTTGCAGCTCGTGTAAGATGCAGCCCGGGATACCATCCGGTCCCATTGAGGCTGTGTTTTTTACTTTGGAAAGGGCTGCTTTCACCTGTGTGTCTGTGATGTCTGGGGGACTGCATTCTTCTGGGATAGACACTGGCTCTTTTGGGGTGGTTAAGTTTGCACTGAACCTGTCCGCCAGGATGTTGGCAATATCAGTGGGTTCAGTGTATTTTGTGCCATTTTTCACCAGCTCAGAGCAGATCTGAGAGTTGCCACCCAGATTCTTGACTTAGCTAAAGAATGCCTTGTGATTATCTTTCGAGTCTTTGGCGATTTTTCTTTCGAAGCTAGCCTTTGATGATTTTATGATGGAGCGAAGTTTCTTGCTAATACTGATCAGGGATGCCTTCCCTTTTTGGTATTTTGCCCTATCCTGTAATAGTTTCCTCCTTCTGTTGTATAGCCTATTTATGGCTGGGGTCTACCAGACTGGTCTCCTGTGTTTGGAGGAGTGAGTCTTGGTTTTACTTGGGATGGCACGATCCATGCATTCCTGTAGGTGCTCATAGAGTGCATTTGTAAAGGATTCTGCAGTTTGGGCAGCATTTTCCATAAGCCCGGGGGCTTTGAAACTTTCCACCTCGGTCTTGAGAAGTGTGAAGTTTGCTTTTGAGAGATTTTTCACAGTGGTTTCCTTGGCTGGGGGTGGGGTCGGGATGTGGATGTCCATTGTGATTAGTTTGTGGTCTGATCTTACCAGCGAGCGGTTTACCTCTGGTGTGGAACATTGATGCCCCATGTTAGTGATGACCAGGTCCAATAAGTTATCCCCTCTTGTGGGAGTGGTGACCAGTTGTTCCATGGCATTTAAGTTTATAAAATTCCAGGAGTCATTGGGCAAAAGAGTTGGGACTTGAGTAGTTTTCCCAGTCAATGTTTGGGTAGCTGAAATCCCCCAATATCATGGTGTTTGGTGAGATCTTCATATTCTCCAATGTACTCAGGAATGCCGAGTGGGGGTCCTGAGACAAGGTGGCTGATCTGTAGCAGGCTACATAATGAAAAGCAGTTTTGCCCACTGTTAGTTGCACATGGATGGTCTCTGATGCCTCTTGCAGTGCCACTAACCTGGAGATGTGCGTATCCTTGATGAAGATGGATACTACCCCGTCTTTAGTATTTCGTCCGAGTTCTGGGGCCGAAATGTATGGTATGAGTTGAATCCTGGTAGTGCTGGGGTGCTCTTTGGAGCCTTGAACCAAGTTTCTGTTATTGCACAGATATCGATTTTCTCCATACTGAGGAGTGCCTCGAGTGCGTGCATCTTGAGGTTTAGACTTCTGGCGTTGAGTAGCATTACCCTTAGTTTTTTGTTTCTGGTATTGTCTATGGAGGTGGGATTGTCTTTTGAGCCTTGCCTAAAAAAGGTGCTATGGGGGTGGCAAGAACCTTAGCCAGTATTCGAAAGCCTAAGGGTGACAGGTGGAAGCTGTCCCAGGTGAAGCAACGTGGCTTGTCGAGCATGTCATCCCAGACTGACAGACACTGGATCCCCTTTGAATGACACCAATAGCTTAGCCAATTGTTAAAATTGATCATTTTGTCTTTATACTGTGGCATCATTCTTGGTGAGGGCAAGTTACGGAGGGTGTGGGGGGTGCAGGGTGGCTTGCTCCCCTGCTAACAGTTTTAAGGTAAGTGGCTTGCTTCCCTGCTAACAGTTTTAAGGTAAGTGTTCATTGTGTTTTTTGTGTTTATTTTACATGGTTGACTTTCCGAAAGTCGATCGTCGATCATATGGTTTCGGCCATATGAAAGTCGACTTTGTGAAAAGTCGACCTTGTGAAAAGTCGACCAAGTAGACCTATACTTGGCTTGGGAGTGCCTTCTTTGTGGAGTCTGCATGTCCTCCCCACGGTCGAGTGGGCGTTCGAAAGACATGCATTGAATGGGTGTGCCTTCGTTGAAGGTTGGGCATCGGGCTGGCAACTCGACACCAGAAAACTAACTGCCAATCATTAGCGGACCAGAGTTCTGCTGTAGCGACCCCTAACCATGAAAACCCGAAAGACAAACAACAATATATATATATATATATATATATATATATATATATATATATATATATATATATATATATATATATATATATATATATATATATATATGTGTGTGTGTGTGTGTGTGTGTGTGTTTTCTGTGTAACATGTTAGCAAATATAGCATGGAAACATGGCTAAAACCAACAACCCAAGACTATGAAATCACCCCTCCTGGATATAACATTTTAAGAATGGATTGCCTTAACAAGAAGGGTGGGGGTGTGGCTATAATATACAAAGCAGGGCTCCAACTTTCACTACTAGACGCTCAACCACCATCCACTACTAACTCTGAAATTATTATCACTAAGCTACAGCTAAATACTTGTAAATCCATCTACATTTTATGCTCATATTTTCCTCCAGGCAATAGCATCAACTCCCTAGAAAATATTCTTTGCTGGCTGTCCATTAACTATCCACAGGAAACCATTGTGCTAGGTGACTTTAATATAGACTGGAATACCTGTAATACTGACAACCCAACTAATCACATAAATCTACATGGCTTCTCCCAAATTATCACCTCACCTACCCACACCCATAAACCCACCAACAAAGAAACCACGCTTGATTGGATCCTAATAAATACCCAGTCCATAACCTATAATGTAGGTATTCTGCCTGATGACCTTAATGATCACTTCCTAACCTATATTATTAGGAAAAAGCTTAATATACCCTGCCCTACAACTTTAATAACTACTCGCTCAAATAAACATTTCAACCCAGAACACTTCCTAAATTAACTGAGTGTATGTAACTGGACACCATTAAAACACCTCCAACTTGAGGAAGCTGTGGCATACTTCAATTCCAAGTTCCTTGAAATCCTAGACTACCATGCCCCTTCCTGTACCCTTAGGAACACCACCAAAACTGCACCATGGCTTACTAAGGAAACCAAGAAAAACATTTTGCTACGAAACAAATTCTGGGCCAAATGGCGTACCTCTAAAAACCCATCTGATCACTTAAAATTTAAACAACTTAGAAACTCTACTAAAGCATCTATAATATCAGACAAAAAAAAAATCTTCTTCCAACTTCAACATACCAACCATCAAAGTCCACAGAAATTCTGGTCAGGTATCAATAGACTCATTCACCCAGGCAATTCTAAAATACCAACCCCATCTGGAATTACCCTTGACACTCCCAAACAAATTGCTGACTCCTTCAATAACTTCTTTACTGAAGCCATCCAGTCACTTGCTAACTCTCTACCTCATGTATCCTCCAATCTGCCCTCCTCCTCACATTCCTCATCTCCCATTTTCCAACTCTGCCCTGTACCCACATCCCTCATCTGTACCCTCGTTCAAAAACTCAAACCCTCTACCCCTTCAGCAGACCATTTGCCTTATAAATACCTTCAAATTGCTGCCAAAGTTATTGCCTACCCAATCTCTATCCTTATAAATAGAACCATTATTGAAGGTACTATCCCAGCCATCTGGAAGGTTTCACATATCATCCCACTACATAAAGGTGGCAACTCATCAGAACTTTCAAACTTCCGTCCAATTGCCCTCCTCTCTCCAATAGCAAAAATCATGGAAAAATGCATCCACCGTCATCTATTGGAACATCTTCAAAATAACCTATTAGCCAGCTCCCAGCATGGCTTTCGACCTTTCCATAGAATGACTACTGCCCTCCTTTCCTTCTCTGACCATATCAACAAAAATCACAACAATAATACCCTGTCCTCTGCTATCTTTATTGATCTGTCAAAAGCATTTGACATGGTTAACCATCAGCTACTGCTGAATCTTCTCAAGTCCCTCTCATTTGATACTCAAGAATTACAGTGGTTCAATTCCTATCTAGACAATAGGCAACAGGCAGTGCTATGGGAAAACACTCTATCCTCCCACCTACCTGTCACCCTTGGTGTACTCCAAGGATCCATATTAGGCCCTCTTCTGTTCTCTAGCTTCATAAACAATCTATCTATTAGTATTCCCCAAGCTGTAACTATACAATATGCAGACAACTCCACATTAATATCTTCAGCCACAGGGCCGATTGAACTGCAGTCCCTCACCCAGAAAACCTTTGAGCTTGTAGAAGAATGGTTTCTACAGTGGTGTCTCCTCCTTAACCCCAAAAAGACTAAACTCTTGCTCTTTAGTCCTATGCAAAAGTCCACCCCACTTAACTTCACTATCAAATCTAAAAATGGTACAGTCATATCTCCTGACACTACTACTAAACTCTTAGGAGTAACTATTGACCACAGCCTTAGCTATGATACTCACATCAACATCACAATCAAATCAGTAAACTGAAAACTTGGCTCCCTCTACAAAATAAAGCCCTTCCTTACTCCCATAGCTAGAACTACTATTGCCCAAACCCACCTTATCTCTACTCTCTTTTATGCCTCTCCTATATATACAAATCTATCCAAATGCAACCTCTACAAGCTGGCAGTCTCTTACAGTAATATTGCCAGATTTGCTACCAGCTCCCCTTTTAGAACATACCACTGCCTAAATCTGAAGCAGCTTGGTTGGCTTGAATTCCACAATCAAATTTTATTTCATCAACTGAATATTGCACATAAAACCCTTTACCACCCAGAAAACATACCAATTCTCACTAGTCTAATCTCCCCATATAAGAATCTTACAAACCTATGCTCAGCCAATAAACTTCTGGTATCCATACATAAACCCAACAACAAAGCAGGAGATTCCCTTTTCTCTAATACTGTGGGGAAAAGTTGGAACCTACTTCCCAGTGAACTCACATCACTATCTTCAACTTCACTCTTCAAAAAGAAACTAAAACAATACCTTTAAAAACATTGGCTATGTCCCTGTTCAAACCCTGACTAAGACTATCTCTGTCTATTTACATCATAATCAGTCTTCCCAAGTTTCTTACTCACTTTATTGCCACTTTAAGGCCTCTACCATCTAGATGCTCTAGTTGCTCATATACACCTAAGATGTAATTTACCTCTTTTTCTCTCCTGAGTTTCTCTGCCTCCTCTTACTCTTCCAATCCTGTTTCCAACTACCTGATCTCCCATATTCTGCAGAAGACTATCTTCCCACAGCATTCACAAAAAAAAAAAAAAAAAAAAAACAA
The DNA here is from genome assembly GCF_019279795.1 of Protopterus annectens. Classification (NCBI taxonomy): domain Eukaryota; kingdom Metazoa; phylum Chordata; order Ceratodontiformes; family Protopteridae; genus Protopterus; species Protopterus annectens. The sequence continues at coordinate 805,836,056 of NC_056749.1, read as the reverse complement.
GTATTACCTTATCTTATTTTTGTGCTATTCTTCTGTTCCATCAATGTTTGCTAAATTAACTTAATCACCTGTTTTTGTCTAGCAACCTGTCTGCATCTGAAGTTTAATGTTCTGCAACTTATTACTTAATACTTTGTGTGTTTAGTCTGTTTTAATGTGGAGCTTTTCTCCCCGGGCCTCTACTGAAAATGGACATATATTCAGCAAGACTAGCCCGGTCAACAAATGTAAAATAAAATAAATAAATAAATAATAAATAGCACATACTTTATTTAGTGTCATGTCATATTGTCATACATTTTAAGAACAATGATACAAAATACCCTATGACTGCATGTGTAAAAGTACAGCACACATAAGAGAAGAATGAACACAATATAAAGAGAAAAAATAGCTGCACTAGTGCAAGCAATAGTCATAAATGGTTGTGTGATCATTCATTGCACTAAATATGTAGGCAACACATGTAGAAACAACTGAGAAGTGTACAAGTGTTATATGTCTTTATATTGCTGCTGTGGAAATAGGACTTGCTTATATGCACAATGATTTTCATTCCTGCTGCAAAAAAGCTGTTTCTGTGGCAAAGAGAGATAAGACCCCGTTACTGTGTTTTGTAGGCTCAGTAATCTAACAGTTCAAATTCACAGTTGTGTAAAAAACATGTACTCTGTGTTAAAATGCATTTGATGCATTTGTAATGTTTTTCTTTTTTTTCTGTTATTTTTTTATAATATTAATATTTGTGTGGCATGTAGCTTAGCACAAACATGGTGAAATGGATAAATACATTAAATCTAATGTTTTGTTACTTGTATGATAAAGACTTATAGCTGTGAAGCAAATGTATGTGTTGCGCACCTTGTAAAGATGATGAAGCATATAGTATATAGTATATTTAGATAATGGTTCAAGTCCCACATTTATCTTTAATGATGAAACCTATTAAAAACTTGTTAAAGGAATAATGCATGTCTAGCTTTGCCTGTCATGTTTACGTATCACTTATCTTTGCTAGCTTTGTCTGTCATGTTTACGTATCACTTATCTTTGCACAAATATGGTCTAATGTCCCAGACTGCAGGCACATATTGGCAGTTTCAAAATGGAAACATTGTTACCGGTTTTGCTTTCCATCTCGCAAACCTGCTAAGCTGCATTTAGCAATGGTCAACAAGATTCTACAACACCTGTAGGTGCAGAACACCTGCATACCCTAAGGAGACACTTATTAATTTCAAAATGGATACAGTCTATCATATGCTGTTTTCCACCACACAAACATGCTAAGTGGCATTGCGAGGCAGTCAACACACATACATAGTATTGCATGTGAAAATATATATTAGCTGCCTAGTTGTTCACGTGGCAGCAGGTGTAAGTTAAAGGCTCCAGTACAGGTGATCTAGGATTCCTAATTCAGGAAAGGCCAAAGTTTTATTACTGCTATTCCAGTTTACTTTATATAAAAATTAACATTAGAAAAATATTTTCACATAGAAATAACTAACTTTAGCAGGTGCACTGAGCATACACATGATATTGGATATAAATTAAGTGCATAATTGTATGTATTAGTAGAATTATGACTGTACAATTGTCACACACATACATGGTTAAACACTCAACCCTTTAATGTATATGCATAACTAATAAGCAGGTCAAACAAACGAGGTCTCATTTGCAATGAGCACTCTGCACAGCAATTAATGTAAAAACTACACTTGTAGCCCAACCTTATCTATGGCAAATAGTCTGACTTAATGGTCACAGTATTGGTGACCCAGGGTTCTAATTTAGCACACTCACAATTGTATCAATGTATGCCCACTCACTTTTAAAAACTAAAGAACAACATAAACATAATTATAAATATTAACTACGTATAGCACTGAAACTCATATGAATTACATGTGTGGCTGAGGGTATACTGACAATTATGTTTCTTTAATTATAATGGTCTTTTCTGACCTTGGATGGACTTCTTACTTCAATGATGGTCACATACACATGAATGTATGAGCCAGGACCTTGCTAGGTTACAAACATACATGGTTAACCCTTCACTCTGTCTTGTGTGTATCTAATTAGTAAACATGTCTGGCAATCACTATTCCTTAACATGGATTTAAAAAACACCTATGAGGAAGAATATGTTTTGCTGTTTTACATAGGTTTGAATCTCACATTGTACAAATTACTTCTGTTAGTGTATAAAGATACCAAAAATATGTCAGGTTATATAATTTATTCCCCCAATACATGTCTGCAAAGTTAAATCAACTAACAGTTGCAGCAGCATCCAATCCAAAAACTAATGCTAGCTGCCACATTACTTTCCTGTTTCATATGCTGCCTTCTTCTCTCTTTGGCACTGTTGCTCTTCTCTTAATACTGAGCAAACACGGTTGGCATGGTTGTTTGGGTTCGCGCACTAGCTGTAAAAAGCGATATCTTGAATTGGCAGGAAAATGCTCTAACTGTTGCTGTTCAACCAGTATGGACATGATGGAAGCTAGAGGAGAAGGTGCTCAATTTAGGGCTCGAACATGGGGTATGGAGGAGTCCGGAGTCTTCACTGCACTCCTTGTAAAGTGCCACAGCCATAGGCTACTGCAGGGGGACTATACCAGGTCTAAGTACAAATCTAAGGCTTGCAATAGTCTGGCTAAGGCTGTCTCCAGTATGACTGGCATTCCACACACTGCGCAGCAATGCAGCCACCACTATAATGACCTGAAAAGGTGCAAGTAGGAACAACTCAACCAGTAACTGGATGAGTTTAGGACTGCTGACATCTCACAGTTGTATACATATACTGATAATAATACTTAAAATTAGATAGAAAGATGGATAGAGCCAAGACTGGTATGCATAATGTTCTTCTCTTTTTTTGCTTACAACCACCCAGGAGATAACAGCAAACAGAGATGCCCATACTGAGTGCTTGGAAAGTCTAAGAGAAGCAAGAGGTGTGTATGCATCACAGAAGAATAAAATTATTTTAGCTAAAGTATAGCTCTTGAATACAGTATTAACAAATTAAGCATGCATACTTCAGTTTGTAGCTCAAGCCAACTCTAGGAATCAATTGTAATAGGGTATTCAGATGTTGTGGTTATATATTCCAGCAGTAGCAAACATAGAGTAAGTAATGAAAAAAATATATATAACAATTTCAACAAAACTGGCACGGATGCCATACTGTTAACTTAATCTGTATTATTTGATCAAACATCTCTGTAATATATACATATTGTAAGGCTTACTTGGAACAGTCAAGTCATAGTTTGTGGTTGTTGTGAACATATGTGAAGGCTGCCAGCCTAGCTAGATAGAATTTTTAGATAATTCTGTCATTTGTAAATATTAATATATGCCACAGGCTTGTTCTCTTAAATGGAAGAAAATGCTGTTAGATGTGAAACTGCAAAAATGTAACAACAGTGTACTCTGTTATAGAAAATCTAAGTCAAACATTGTGTAATTGTTTGATGTTAAAACTCGGAGCCGAGATATCTAAATGAAGGAATTCTTCCTATTGTTTTGAGGCCACAGTTAATGGCTAGAATTTACATGTACAATTTATTTTATTGCTCTGGCTTTCTGACCAGCTGTAAGATCAAAAAGGCTATTAACCTCTGAGTTTCTGTTAGCCTGGGAAGACCAGACAATTGTTAAGAATGATGTAATGTGAAGCAGCACTGTGTTATCAATTTAAGGAGAGAGAACGAGAGCTTTTGGCATTTATCTTCAGAACGTTCAACATCACCAGCACTCTGCCTATGCTCTATATGTAAGTTTATTTTAGAACTTTGTTTTCTCTTAGATATAGCTAGGAAATAAGAAAATTAGATTAGTTGTTTTTATGTATTGATGTCAGAACTTTTCTGCTGTATGATTTTAAGCATTTTTCTGTGATCTCTGAACTTTTGACTAGCGCTGTGTAGTAAGAAGTATTGTCTTTTGTTTTTATTATTTATTTTAAATATTTTTAGACCTTTCAACTGTGGCTGTTTTGTGTAAAGATAATTTAAACTCTAGAGTACATTGCACGTATATAGTGAGACTGTCTAAGTCACTCCAATAAGCTTTGTTGTTCACACTTACCATTAGGATAATAATATTGCACAGTAATAATTGGACACCCTTTAGTAAGTGCCTTTTTAGTAGCTGATATTAGTGGTTGGTGGCAGATGGAACTACCGTATAGTCTGGGTAAAAGGGGCACAGCTAGAGAACCTGTGCCAGCCTTCTCCAGGAGAGTCTGTGTGTTTGTGTATGACTCATATCCCAAAGTGTGTGTGTGTCAGCTACTTGGGCAGGGGCACGAAGCACTGGTTGGACAGAAAGGGTGCTGGAGGTTTTAGCTTGACCACTAGGCTGAGATCTACACCCTATAGCTGTGCCAGTAGGGAGTCTTATTGGGGATCTAGAGAGAAAGGGAGAAACCAGCCCCAGACTGACTGTGATCTCTGTGAGCTCTTAAGGAAAATTGTACTTTACTGTGTGTGTATTTGTTATCCTTTCCCTATGTTGATGTCCCTCACTGGTGTTAGTGTTGAGGACTGAAATTCCTTGATTGCTGGGACAGTGTACATGCATCACAGTTGTTAAAAAGTATACTTAATGTAAAAGTAAAATTATTTTATTTATAGTATAGTAATTTATTGTATGTCACGTACGGTGGTTCTAATTATCTTCTTTTTTCTTTTACCCCACCCTGTATGTCTCTTTTTTTATTTTTAAATGTGTGGTCACAATGTTCTGATTTCACCAATTTCTGCCAATTCACAAAATGATTTACAGTGAAGGGAGGGAGGCCAACCCAACCTTTCTCCCCCTACAACAGCTCCTGCATGCACCGACGGCCAGCACATCTGAGACCCAACCTGGCAATACTGCTCTACCTGGGCTTTCCACATCACATAGCATTACTCTGGTAGTTGGTGCAATGGAATTGTATGGAAGTATTGACAGAGGTGGTAATTTTGTCTCCCACCAGGAGATGCAAGGCATGGTGTATGAAATCATGGAATGCACCACTGATGCATGCCTCAGCTGGATGGAGAAGATATTTGCCGCAATGCTGGGTAAATTAAAACATCAAGCACACCAACAGTAATCTGAAGAGGAGGACAGTGATGACATTTCTGAGGGGGAAGACTAGATTCTCATTGTCCCCACATTTGACGGTCATGGGCATCCGATGTCCCCTGCCTATTCCCAGGCATGGTGTCCCCAACCCGTTGTGTCTCTCACCATCTCAGTCTTTTTTCTTGTTTGTTCTGTTTATCTGCATCTGCTTCCTCACCTACCCTAATTACCTGACCCTGAAATACCTATATCCTTTATCCAACATTCCTGTCTTACTGAAATAAAAACTCAAAAATGGGCATCTGTCCTCCCAACAAAATATATAACTCTCCACTTTGCAAATGTGTCTTCTTGAGATACTTGACTTGGTCCAACTGGCGACACAATATGATTTTATTCTTGTCACCCATCTTTGTAGAGGTGACAATCAAAATTCAGCCAGTATTATACACATATTCATTTTACACTGTTGAAGAAGTGCACATTCCTTTATTGCTTTCCCATTGTTCTTCTCCCTGCTTAACCCCCCCCCCCATTTCACCACTTTCCTACCACCCCATTTTCACACCTTTAACCTGGTAAAAAATAAAATAACACAGCACACACATAAGTAAGAAATCCCCAACAAAGCCCTTCACTTTTTGTCCTTTATATTTGCATGGCTTTTGACATCGCATACAAATGCCGAGCAATGGTGAATGTCTCTTCACGTCCTGTGGCATGATGCAGTTACCTCCATGCAATCCTGCTTAAACTTTCTGGACTATGGAAACACATAGTTAAAGCAGAATAAAGGCACTAATGTTTCATATAAAATATTTATTAAGACTGACAACTGTACAAATACGTAATTCCATATGTGTTCTGGTGACATAAATCATTTGAGTATTAATTGCTTTTATAAAATACTTCACTGTAGTCATTACCTCTCATATTTCCAATAATTATCACATGCAATTATTTAATGACACCATGAATACATATGTAAAAATGTTAGGCAGAATTGGATTTGAACCCTGTATCATCTGAGCTCAAAATAAAAGCTCAGTACTGTTCAAAGTACTGACTGCTGCACCTCCCCACCTAGCTTGTTTGCAAGGAGGAAAACAAACTAATACAACTCTTATAATTTTCTGAATGAAACAGAGACCCTTGTTTGCTCATCGCTTAACTACACACAAATGGGGAAAGCAATATACATATTTTTTAAGGTTACACAGCACATTTGATATGACGTAGTTATGAACAGCATAGTAGTTGTTCATAGGATCATAGAAAGTTAATAGGCTATTGGCCCTGAGGCCCTTACAAGCCTAGCCAAGAATTTAGCTCATGTTCCAAGAAGTCAGCACCCTATGTCACTGTCCACAGGTGGAATCCCAGGGGTATATTTTCTGTTCCTCATCCAGTTATCCAGGTTCCGCTTAAAAAGGGTTAATGAGGTACCTTGCTTCACATGGATAGGGAGTCTATTCCAAACAATGGGGAGTCTCTGGGACACAAATCTGTCCCACCAACAAGCCCTATTGATGTCACAGACCAGGTTGAGGTTGTGCATGTGGGTTACTTGAGTGGAGCTTGTCTTGTGGATATGCAGCAGTCCCATCAAGGTAGGGTATGATATTGTTTTGTATGCCAGACAGAGGTCACCTCTGAGGAGTCTGTAGGAGACTGAGTAGAGGAACACGGCCTTTAGTCTATCTGTGTAGAGTAGATGTTTGAGGCCCTAGATCCTCCTGGTGAGGAACCTCTGTGGTCTCTCCCAGCTGCTGCATGTGAGGGGCATGCCGAAAGGGGCATTGTACTCAATAATGGGTCTTATAAGGGAAGAATACAGAGATGTTGTGATCACCTTGTCCCTGGCTAAGATACCCTTACTAATGAGGTGAGCCATCTAGAAAGCTTTCCATACAATGGAGGCAATATGGTAGTCAAATGTCAGTTTGCTATCAACCTAGGTGCCCAAGTGCCTCATGTCTGATTATGTGCTTAGGACCTTATTATCAATGTGATAATTTGTGAGGACATCATTCTCCTTTCTGGCACCATTCATTTGTTTGCGTGAGATGCTCTTAGAGGACGTTCACATCACTAGGGGAATTGATAGCAGCACCCAGCTTGCAGTCATCTGCAAACCTGGTCAGCCATAGCCCACTGGTTTTGGCCTGCACCTCAGAAAAGTATATCCCCAAACAGCAGAGGCCCCAAGACCATTCCCTGGCATACACCACTTGTAAGAGGTTTACTGCTTGAGGTGGCTTCCCCTGTTTTGACTAGGTGGGTTCTATCAGTGAGCCAGTTTGCTACCCATCTGGTAACATATGGATTGATGCTAGTTGAGAGAGTTTATCTATTATACTTGAGTGGGAAATAGTATTGAAGGCTTTTGCCAGGTCAAGGTAAGTGGTGTGCACTGTCTTCCCTTTGTCCATGGCCTTGGTGACTGTCTCAACGAAGTCAACCACATTTAACAGGCATAACCTCTCATTGACAAAACCAAACAGTGTGGGACTGAGTGTCTAGAGGTTGTCAATGTCCTTGGTAATGAGGTCCATGATAATCTGCTCCATGGCCTTGCAGATCAGGCTAGGCAGGCTGATGAGTCTATAATTTCCTGGTTCGGTGGATGCTCTACCTTTGTGAAAAGGGATGACAGTGGCTGTCCTCCACTTAGCTGGGATGAAGCCAGTACTCAGGCTTTGGTTGAATGGGGTGTATAATGGTGCTGCAAGTTCCTGCCTGAGTTCATGTAGGATGCAGCCTGAGATGTTATGGATTCCATGGAGGCTTTATTTTTTGCCTTTGAGAAGGCAGTGATGACTTGCTTCCTAGAGAAGAGGGGATGGGGGCAGGTACTGGGGATGTCCTGTTTTACTGATGGGGGACAGAGGGGTGAAAGTTTCACTGAAAGTGTCTTCCAGCAGGTTGGCTATATGTAAAGCATTTGTGTATGTGGTGTCCTTGCCCACCAGCTCTGAGCAGATCTGGGTGCTTCTCTTGAGATTACGGACATATGTGAAGAAGGCCTTTTGATTGTCTCTAGTAGATGTGGCCAGTTTGGAATCAAAGTTTGCTTTGGAGGATTTCACTAGTGCTCTTAATTGGTTGTCCAGACTAAGGAGAGATTGCTTCCAATTTGGCACCTGCTCCTTTTTGGTCCTGGACAGCAATTTTTTTCCTTTTATTATAGAGTTTATTTATTGCAGATGTCCACCAGACACCAGACAGGTTTACTCTTCCTTGAGGAGGATGATTTCATACTGTCGGGTGTTCCTGAATCCATGCAGCTATATAAATGCTCATATAGTACTTTGGTGTAGGTTTCTACATATGTGCCAGTTCCTATGGAGGGGGAGGGGGCTATGAAGCTGTTTATATCCTCCTTCAGAAGGTTATAATCAACTTTGGAGAAGTTTTGTTGTTTGACCCTAGCTGTGGGGGTCGGGGTAGAAGGTGACTTCGACAGTGATTACTTTGTGATCAGATATTACCAGGGATGACACTGTAGGGATGCTGCAATGGTTGCTCATGTTGGTTAATACCAAGTCCAACATATTTTCACTTCTTGTGGGGGTGCCAACCAACTGGTCCAAGGCATTTGCATTGATGAAATCAAGGAATCTCTGGGCATTTGTGTTATGGCATGAGTATTTCTTCCAATCTGTGGTTGGATAGTTAAAGTCACCCAGGATCAGGATAAAGGGTTGAATCTTGATAGATTCAAAAAGGTCCAGATAGGTGGAGTAGGCATCTTGAGTCAATGTTGGAGGCCTGTAGCTAGCTATGATTTGAATAGGGGCCTTGTCAGTTGATAACTGCACCTGGAGTGTTTCCTGTGTATCATACTGTTTGGCCAGGCTGGCGGCATGTATGTCTTTTAAATATATTGCAACTCCACCTCCTTTTGCTTTGCTGCCCACAGTTTGGGGTCTAAATGTATGATAGTACCTGGTATGGCCGGGGTGCTCTTGGCAGGTTTGAACCAGGTTTCTGTGAATGCACAAATGTTAGCATCTTCCATGGTTAAGAATGCTTGCAATGAGTGCAGTTTTATTTTTAGACTCCTAGTGTTTAGCAGCTTGAATTTTAATTTACATTTTGATGAAATTTTCGTGAAGGTAGTTTTGACCTCATGGCATTACCTAAAAAAGGCACTATGGAGGAGGCAAGAGCCTTTGGGAGGAGCCTGAAGCCCAAGGGAGACAGATGCAGGCCATCTCTGTCAAAGCATCATGGTTTTTCAATCATGTCATTCCAGGCTGTCAGGTACTGGATCCCCTAGGAATGACACCAGAAACTAAGCCAGTTGTTAAAGTCAATTATTTTCTGTTTGTGTTGAGGCATCATTCTAGGTGACAGTAAAATGCTTCTTAAGTGTAGGAATATACTTGCCTGGGACACATATTCAGCGAGCACGATCATGTCTGTCTTCATATAGTCCAGGGAGGTACGTCTCAAGTCATTCATGCCAACATGGACTATGACAGAGTCATAACAGTACCTGTTGAAAAACTTGAGTGCATGGGTGATATGGCGGATTCTGGCACCCAACAAACAACTAACTATGACTATCTCCTTATCCAGCCTGGTTAGGGGTGCATCTGTCTGTCTCCCAATGGAGTCTCTTATGACTAATATGTTGCGTTTATGTTTAGACCTTAGAGGCTGTGAGACACAGGTGTGTGGACTATGTATGGTGTGTGCTGTGCTGGGCAGTGGAGTTTGCGTGTGTTTTTGCCTCAGAGGTCTCTTTTGTTTGGGTATGTTTTTATTGAGGACCGCTGCATATATGGGGGTGTGCTGTTTTGTTGTGGGTGGTGTTTGAGGTGTGGTGTTTGTGTTGACAACCTTCTCAGTGCCAGATATACTGACTTGGTGGGGAGAGAGCAATGACACAAGGTGCTTGATGTAATTGCATCTCTCACAAATTGTTAGCAGTAGAGGGTTGTCCATGTACACGAGGCAGTTGCTACACTGTCTCAGGATGCCCATAACAACCAGACTGTCAGGAGAAAACATAGGAAATTGTCCATTCATATTTGCCAGAATCTGAGGGAGAGAGGCCAGAGAGAGCTAAGAGGGTAAAGGGTGGAAGGTCTAAGAGCAGTACTAGGTGATCACACAAGTGCTACTAATGGAAACTTTGTAGCTGGGATACCTCAAAAAGGGTTATAAAACATGCAGCTGAAGCTCTGGCTGCAACAAACCTGTATCTAGACTACACTACTCAATGTAAGGTTAAGAACACAGTAAAAAACTCACAAAGAAGCACAGATTAACCACATACAGACAAAAGAACAGAACTCACAGTATGAAAAAATACAGTTAAGCAATAATGATATGCAGTAAAATGCAGTTAAATAGTAATGAATTGCAGTAGATAACAATGAAATATAGTTAATCAGTAAATTGCTTTAAAACACTAGCTAACAATCACAACAGTAAAAGACAGCTCAAATAAAGCAACACTTCAGTAGAATACTGTCATCAATTTAATAAGGCCACTGAGATGCAGTAATAAATGTGGCAAACCAAATCCAGTTGAACTCCTAAGCACAAGCAGCAAAACGAAGTAGGTAGAGGCAGTTTTTTAGTAGAAAGGGAGGAGACAGAAGATAATTCAAGTTTGAGAAGGTAAAGGGGTGGGCCTTCACAACTTATCTCACTGTACACCAGACATGGGCATTGTATGGCCACTGGGCCACATCTGACCCTTTGGCTGTCCCTGACTGGCCCACAGAAGGCTTAGACATTTATTTTAGTAATAAATAAAAAAAAAACTTCTTATAACATGGTGGCAGAGTCTTCTCCTTTAAGGAGAACCATGTGTGCACTGCAGCATTCCACTACGGAAGTAAACACATTCTACATTTGCATGCGGAATTTAAACTACACCATTCCGTAAGAGAAAAAGGTGTGTGTGTATGTGTGTGTGTGTGTTGTGTCATTTAAACTGGAGAGAAAGTGTGCGTGTGTGTGTGTGTGTGTGTGTGTGTGTGTGTGTGTGTGTGTGTGTGTGTGTGTGTGTGTGTGTGTGTGTGTGTGTGTGTGTGTGTGTGTGTGTGTGTGTGTGTGTGTGTGTGAGCACTTTTCAAACTACAGACAAAGTGTGTATACATATGTATGTGTTTGCAATTTAAAGTAGCCATTCCGTTTCTGTATGAGAGAGAAAGTGTATATCTGTTTGTATGTATGTATGTATCTAATTTAAACTAGCCATTCCATTTCTGTATGAGAGAGAACATATGTGTGCATTTATCTATGTTTGTATTTATTTAATTTAAACTAGCCATTCTCGTAATATGAGAGAGAGAGAGAGACAGAGAGAGAGAGAGTGTATATGTGTGTGTGTGTGTGTGTGTGTGTGTGTGTGTGTGTGTGTGTGTGTGTGTAAAATATAAACTAGCCATTCTTTGCTGTATGAGAAAGTGTGTGTTGCTATGTGAGAGAATAGGTGTGTATGTGTGTGTTGCTGTGTGACAGTAGAGAGAAGGTAGGTATGTATGGGTGTTTTTTAACATACCTCTCAACTGTCCAGGTTTAACCTCATAGTTTTGGTATGTTTCTCAGAAAATGTGTCATTTTCTGGCAATTCAGCAAGAACTGAAGTCACCAGTAATTGGCATATATATGAGTTTCAGAAGTTATAGCCTTCAGACAATGGATGCTAACACAAATCTTGTTATTCTAACAAATTTCTAAGTTAAAAAGAGCAATATTTAAAATCTATCTCTATTTTTGGCCAAATGTATCTCCATTATTTTAGGCATTGACCAGATTTCTTGCACTAAGAGGTTGAGAGGTATGCACACCTCTCAGCTATCCAGATTTTTTATCATATTTTTTGCCTATTTCTCATAAAAGTTGTGGTTTTCTGGCAAATCACTGAATATTTAAATAACTAAATGTCATACATTTGAATTTCAGACTCCATTTCCTTCAGAAAACACATGCTAAGACAAATCCTGTTGTTCTGGCAACTTTCTAAGTCTATAAGTGAAATATTTAAAATCTATCCCTATTTTTGGGCCTTTATTCCCCCACTATTTTAGGCTTTGTCCTGACTTTTTGTGCTAAGAGGTTGAGAGGTATGTTATGTAATGGTCTAGCTTGGGGGAGGCAGGTTAGTCAATGAACTTGATCTGGCTTCACCCTGTGATTTGGTTACAGGAGACATGAGCCTGAATACACCAGCTACCAGACTACTGAAGGAATTTTGAGTTTCAATGGACACAATAGCCTGAATCCTGTAGTCTACATCAATTACCAAATTGCTGATGGAATTGTGAGTTTGAGTTTCAGTACATTTTCAGGGAATTATGAGTTTCAGTGCATTTTCATAGAATTGTGAGTTTCAAGGGAAGAGAAGTTTACTGTTGCTCATGCTAAGTCTGTTTTCAGTGTGCAACTGTTTTGTTTAGCAAATGGCAATCACTGTTTGTGCTATATAATTTAAAAGCAGTGTTAGTAGGATAACTGACGTTGGTGCAGAAGGCTGTGATTCTACTCCCATACCATGTAGAATAGATGGAGTGCTGGTATTGCAGTGAACTTTCGATTTCTGATTATTTGGTGAATTGTAAGAGGGATAGGGGTTCTGCACTTCTGAGTGTGTTCTCCAATGTATGAAATGCCTAGTAACTATGAACTTGTCTGTTAGTCATTCCCTATTGCAATATTACCAGCTTATCAATTTTTTTAATGTTGCATAGGCAATTAATTCTTCAAGGGCAGCAGGCACTGAATTTGTAGGTGAAACACTGAAATGTAAAGTTATTTGCCAGTAGCAACCTCTTCATTAGTTACAGATCTCTTTAATGTGGAATTATTCAGATGACTTTTAGTTCTGCAGAGATTATGCTTATTAACTGATATTGGTGGATTGTAATGACAAATGTCTGAGTGACCTTTTATGGTTGAAAATTTCTGAAATGGTCAATTTTGTCATTATTGGCTCATACATTTTGTTTCATTGCTTAAGAATGTTCAAAAGTACATTTAAAGCAAATTCGAAGTGGTGCTGGAATATAATTTAATACAATCTAGAAGGAGAATCAAAGAACACGTACACGTACATGTACACGTACACGTATGCATGGCCTAAACATGTGTGCAAGAACCCTATGGTTTGAAAATGCCCCAGATGTCAACTTAATCCTCTTGAATGTGAGTTTTAATGCCATTTCAATGAATGTGAGTTTCAAGGGCAGAACAGTGTTAAGTCTTTTTTCATTGCAAGTCTGTATTGCTTGTTTAGCAAATGGCTATTAGTGTTTGTGCTATTTTATTTCAGTATCTGTAATCATTGTAGAAGTAAATAAGAAAGCAGTATGCACATTACCAGGTTTGAACATTGTTTATGGTAACGGGAGAGAAATAGCCAAGTAGTGGAACACTGGCATGGCTGGGGAGGGTCCTGCTGACAAGAATGGAAAAAAGAGAGTGGGAGAGGGGAGTAAATAGACAGGATTACGGGAGGTGCGAGAAGTGCATCATTAGTCTAGCCCTCCAAATAGTCCCAGTTTCACGTGCAGCTCCTTGGAAAAATGAATTGCCCAACCCTGCTGTACACATTAGAATGAGCTGATGTAATGGGACTGGGAGTAGTGTCCAATATCAGGTTTATACTTGAGGTGGTTAGCTTTGTCCCCCATAACCAGTATGGATAAGTGCTTCTCAAGTTCACCTATAGTCCTTATGCTGCATGTGCAAAAATTAGCCATTGATCACACAGACCAGCTGCTCAGAGGTGTGCTATGGAAAGTGCTTATTAGCATGTATTACATAGTTTATTGTCTAGTTAGTCTTCATCCCATTAAAGTCCATTCTAGTTAGTCTTCATCCCATTAAAGTCCATTCTAGTTAGTCTTCATCCCATTAAAGTCCATTCTAGTTAGTCTTCATCCCATTAAAGTCCATGCAATAACACAACCAAAAGGAAGGCACTTTTTAATGAATGGTCACATATTTACATTCAGTCATGTGTCACCTGTACCCACGCTCTTGAAATTTGATATCTCAGTACTTGTTCCCAGATATCAACTGCACTACAGAAATAAATACAAAACATGCATTGTCACATAATATGTACACCTTTATAATGACAATACTGATTGCCTTATACTTGTATTAATGTGGATAGCAATTCTTAACAAATATGAACACACAAATATGGTCACAAAAATGTGTGTGTCTGTATGTGACAATTTAAGTGTGTAATGTAAATAACATCATGGGAAACAGCTGCATGTGTCTCATTTCTGTTACATACATCCCTGACAGCTGTTTGAATCTAGTTTAGCAAGCTGCCTCATAAAGTATACATGCACATTGGAACACAACAGGAAATAGTATGTCCACACTACTCTCAGAACAGAATATGTTAACCAGATCATATAATGATGATGACATCATGTATAAACACCACTATGACAAGGTAAATACATATTTCAGAAGCGTGTAACTGTGTATCCTACTGTCAGCACTTCAGTCCCATGGAGTGCAAATATTTTGACAGTCATACATGCCTACCAATTTATTTCATACAGACCTCCCAACATCTTCTCTCAGACTTCCAAAGACAATGTCATGCACTATAAGTTGTCCAGCAACATTCTAAAAGTCTGATTTCTGCTGTTGCACTTATGTTAAGTACTGAGTTCTATAGCTGGTGTATTTAATGAAGTAGGGGTTCTAAGCTCACTGTGGTCAACTAGTAGGTGTTTTTGTGTGTAGTCAGAAGAATGTAACTGTGTATCCTACTGTCAGCAAGTCAGTCCCACGGAGTGCAAATATTTTGACAATCATACAGGCCTCCCAACATCTGCTCTCAAAGATCTAATGATGACATCTGTGACGAACCGAGGTACTGTCAGCAAAGCTAGCTGGAATTTTGTAAATAATTATATGTCTTTTGTGAACATCAAACTAATTCATACAAGATGCTGGTGTTACACATGTATTAGAACTGTATGTCATGTGCATATCAAACTGATTTGTACAGACGTTTGTGTTCAAAAAGGTATTTGTAAACTGCTTACACTTGAAATGTATGCACAGTGTACCTTACTGGAGAGAACAGAAATGTACATACATTATTGTAACTGTTTAAATGTATATGTTTTAAAAGATGAAACTGGAGGGTTAACATCAGTCCAGCAAGCTTTAAAACACTATCTGAAATTGAATCACTTGATAGTCTAGGCCATAAAGATGGTATCTCAAAGGTTTCAAGGCAGCCAGAGACTGAAAGTCTGTACTACGAAGCTTTCTGTGTTGTCTTTGGGGTGAACTAATTGCCACTCAGGAATAGTGGAACTGTTTAGTTATTTTATTACCTCCATAAGCTCAACAGATCTGAGCAAAAGCCCTTGCATGTGTATTTTTACAGGTAGGTGCTAAGTCCTGCCAGCTTCCAGCAATGGGGAGTTTGCATGGGAACTAGAAGTCAGATGGCCAGAAATTATGTCATTCTGCAAGCTATTGCAGCAGTGATATTTTAGATATTTTTTGAGAAGTCTCTTGGTGAGACAGAGCATTCTGTATTCTGTATTCTGTCTTGGGCTTGTCAACAACAACAAGAATCATTCATCACATCATCTACCTTGTTCTATTAAGTAAGTTATTAGGGTATAGTAATTTTCTTAGATGCAGTCAGGAATATAGTAAAGCTTAGTTTAGATATTGTTTTTCTTTATTCATCTGAGCCTGTCCTCTGTTTTGAACTCTGATGTCACTGTGTGTGTAGTATTTTCTTGTTCTTTTATTATTTGTTATTAAATATATTTAAACCTTTCATTGTGGCTGATGTTTGTAAAGATATTTAGGTTTTGATAGTACATGTGTATTTATTTGATAACATTGTGTGGGCCACTCCTAATAGCTTTGCTCTTGGTCAAACTATCATTTGTATTAATATTAATATTAATATTACACAGTAGAAATATACATCCTTTATTGAGGGCCTTAATGTAGATGACAAGAGGTTTTGGTGGCATTGGTAACTACCTTATAGTCTGGGCAAGAGGAGGCATAGCTAGTAAACCTGTGCCAGCCTTTCCCAGGTGTGCATGTGTGTGTGTGTGTGTGTGTGTGTGTGTGTGTGTGTGTGTGTGTGTGTGTGTGTGTGTGTCTGTGTGCAAATCAAATCTCAAAGAGTGTGTGTGTCAGCTACTTGGGCAGGGACACAAAACACTGGTTGGACAGAGAGAGAGTTGGAGGATTTGGTTTGGAACCCTGGCTAAGGACTCAACTCTATAGTTGTACCAGTGGGGAGTCTTATTGGGAATCTGGAGAAAGAGAGAGGGAGCCAGCTGCTGACTGACCTTGGTCTGTGTGTGTTCTTAAGGGAAATTTCACGTGATGCAGTGAGTTGCATCGGGAAATACTGTGTGGGTACCTGTTAACCTCCCAGTGAACATCCTCCCACAGGTGCCAGTGATGAGGATTGAGGCTGGTCCAGAGGTGGGATATCCACTTCACATATTGGTTGGCAGTGGTGGGTCATCACATATTGGTTGGCAGTGGTGGGATCACCACATCACATACTGGGATTCACTGGTGTGGACATTGAACTCCTGTAGCCTGTAAACAGTGGCCACTAAGGAAGGTGTTTGTACTATCAAGCAGCCACACATTAGACATTCAGACTTTCATATCACAATAGTTTAATTTATTTTTGTTAGCTTAGTTAGTCAGGGAGAGCAGGCAAGGATGTCAGCAGAGGATTATGGCAAGCTAAAAAGTAGCCATTTGGCTGAGATGTGCCAAGCCAAAGGACTGGTGCATGCTAGCCTGACTAAAGTGGAAATGATTGCAGCCTTAGTCACAGCTTCATCACACACCAGCAACCAGGAAGACAATCAGACTGTCCTTGGGGATGTACAACTCTGAGAAAATGGACAGTTCAATTTTTTCTCAGAGGACTTAAAAATCCATCTGGAGTTAAATAGACATGAACCGCAGGCCAAACATTTGAAACTAGAATCAGAAGAAAGAGTGAGATGTCTGGAGAGTGAAGAAAATGAGAGGCAGAGGCAACATGAAAAGGAACTGCTGACTCTTCATCAGGGTCATAGAGAGATAATTGGGAAGGGAGAAACCATTCCCAGAAGCAATGAAGGTCAGTAAACTTCTCAGTACCAAGAAAGTGATAATTCATATGTTTGAAAGAGTATGCAAACAGTATAATGTTGACCACTGGTTCTGGGTACAGTTCCTCACCCCCTTACTCCATGGTAAAGCTTTAACTGCTGTTTCTAAATTGTCTTATACTGATTTCTTAAATTATAATACAGTTAAAATTTTTATAGGAATGCTATAAATTAACACCTGAAGCTTATAGAAAAAAGTTTCATGAGCATAGATGCAAGGTGGATGAAAGGGTGTGTGATTATATTGCTGAGTTAAGCACTTATTTTCATAGGTGGGTAAGTGGGTGTCAGGTCACTACTTTTGAAGGGCTGGTAGACCTTTTGGTGAGGGAACAAGCCCTTAGCACTTTGCCTGAGGACATGAGAATCTGGTTGGCAAATAAGGAATGCAACACTGCAGATGAGTTGGGGAAAAAAGGAGACATACCTAGCAACCAGGGCATCACTGCACAGGGAAGGGATACCTAGTGCTGCATATGGGTATAAGGGAACCGATGGTGGACAGCCTAAACTGCCCCAATAGAATCCACCAGTAACAGGGGAAGCCACTAGTTCAGGTACATGGCCAGGATCAGGAGTTAAATGTTTTAAATGTAACCAGTGGGGGCCATGTAGCATATAGATGTCCATGGAGGCAAGGTGGGGAATAAAAGGTAGGGGAGCCTGCAAGTGGGAATAACATAATGCTAGTGGTAAGTTGTCTGGAGCCAACAAGGGTACCATACAACCACAAGAGGTTATATCCTATCTTAGCAGATGAGAAACAGGCCACTGCTAAGAGAGGTACAGCTTCTGACCTAACTATTGTGAAGCCTGCAATGGTTAAACAGGAGCACTACTTGCTAGGCATTCTACTCCAGTCAGAGCTTTAGGACAGATCCCGTTCTCCATTCCAAATACCTATGGCTAGGGTCCACCTTGACTGGGAGGGTGGAAAAGGAAGCAAGCAAGTAGGTGTGCTTGAGGATATCCCTGCAGATGTCCTGACAGGGAATTATTTTGATAATGCAGCACCTTGTGTGCATGCAGTTTCATGCAGTCAGGCTTGGAGATAGGCATGTGGGTATGGTAGCCCTGGGTGCAAGCCAGACAGACCATGCACTTTAAGCTAGGACTGGTGAGGTGGCTACTTCAGGGAAGGAGCTAACCTGTAGCAGTGTGACTGAAAACACAGCTGCATGCGGGTACTGATGTTCCTTTGGACAGAGTGACTGTAAGGGCAGAAGTGAGTAGTAGTACCCAGGCTGACAGTGAGGCACTTCTGTCAGAGGATACCAGACTTCCTGTGGAAGAGGAGCTGGGTAGGGTTACAAAGAGAGAGCTGAGACTGGCTCAGCTCTCAGATGCTACATTACAAGGTTTGAGGGAAGTTGCTAAGGAGGCACCAGATTCTCAAGGAAAATAGGAATCTGTATACTGGAACAAAGAGTTATTATACAGAGAGTGGACCTCCGAGGGAGAGCTGGAAAGTGACATAATACAGCAGTTGGTAGTACACTTCTAGCCATAGCCCATGACATTCCCTTTGCAGGTCATATGGGCATAAAGTGTACAAAGAACTGTATTATTCAGAACTTTTATTTGCCTGGGAATTCCAGGGATGTAACAGGGTACTGCAGGAACTGTGAGTAGTGCCAAAAGGTAGGCAAGGCAGGATACAAGGTCAAAGCCACTTTGATGCCTTTGCCTGTGATTGAGGAGGCATTTCAGAGGGTAGCTATGGATATTGTGGAGCCTCTGAGTACCCCAAGTCCCACCGGGAAGATGTATATCACAGTGGTAGTAGATTATGCTACCAGATACCCTGAGGTGTTGGCTCTGTCCTCCATTGAAGCAGAAAAGGTGGCAAAAGGTTTGTTAGAGATTTTCAGCAGAGTTGGTTTCCCAAGAGAAATACTGACTGACAAAGTGTCAGTTTCATGTCAGACCTGATGGCTTGTCTGTGTGAGTGCTGTGGGGTGAAGCACCTAAAGACCACCCTTAGCATCCCCACCATCCTCTACCCTCCCCAGACTAATGGTCTGGTGGAGAAGTTAAACTCTATGCTAAAAACCATGCTACAGGTGTTTGCAGACCAGTTTAAGAGGGAGAGGGGCAAATATTTGTCCCATCTTTTGTTTGCTTACAGAGAGGTGCTCCAGGAATCCACAGATTTCTCACTTTTGAGTTGTTGTATGGGCATAGGGTGAAGAGACCTCTATGTTTTATTTGCAATGAGTGGGAGGGTGAGTGTAAATCGCACAAGAAGTCTGTTGTGGCCTATGTCCTAAATTTCAGGACAAGGATCAAGGAACTCATGGGCTTGGCCCAGAAGAACCTGGCTGAAGCCCAACAGCAGAAAAAGGTCTGGTATGACAAGAATGTTTGATCCAGAGAGTATGCTGTGAGGCAGCAGGTTATGGTTCTCATTCTTGTGAGACACAATAAGCTGCAGGCAGCCTGGAAGGGACCCTTCAAAATGGTAAGGAAGGCCAGTGATGTTAACTACATGGTAGAACTGCTAGGCAGGAGGCAGGGGCACAAACTGTACCATGTTAACATGATGAAACCTTACCATGATAGGGAGGCTCTGGTGCTAAGTATTTACAGTAGAAGTAGGGAGGAGTCTGAGGGGGATCTACAGCTACAGAAAGACAGCCAGAAAAATCCCAAAGTACTATGGTAGAGCCTAGGGTTGCAGGCACATATGCCACAGCAGCTGGGATCTCAAGAAAGGGTATGGGGTAATGTATTCCTAGATAGGCTCTTCCCTCTCAAGCAATGTTTCTCAAGGGACACTTGAAAAACTAGCTTGAGTCGTCAAAGGGGGCAGAAGTGAAACAAAATCAGGTACTACCAGCATAGCTAGCTGGAATTTTGTAAATACTTATATATCATTTGTGATTATCCAACTGATTCATACAAGATGCTGGTGTGACAAATGTTTTAAAAGTGTATGCCATGTGTATATCAAACTAATTTGTACAGACATTTGTATTGAAAAGGTATTTGTAAAGTGTTTCTGTTTGAAATGTATGCACAGTGTGCCTTACTGGAGAGAACAGAAATATACATGCACTATTGTAACTGTTTAAATGTATATGTTTTAATAGAGGAAACTGGAGAGTTAACTTCAGTATAGCAAACTTTAGAAAATATCTGAAATTAAATCACTTTATAGTATGGGGCATAAATATGCTATCTCACAGGTTTCAAGACAGCCAGATACACAAAGTCTGTACTATAAAGGTTTCCATATTGTCTTTGGGGTGAATTCATTGCCACTTAGGAAGAGTGGAAGTGTTTAGTTGTTTTACAACCTCCAGAAGTTCAACAGATCTGAGCAAAAGCTCTTGTGTGTGTATTTTTACAAGTAGGTGCTAAGTACTGCCAGCTTCCAGCAATGGGGGGTTTGCATGGGAACTAGAAGTCAGATGACCAGAAATTATGTCATTCTGCAAGCTATCCCAGCCTTAATATTTTAGTTATTTTTTGAGAAGTGTCTTGGTGAGACAGAGCATTCTGCATTCTGTCTTGGGCCTGACAACAACAACAAGAACCATTCAACACATCATCTGTCTTTCTCTATTAAGTAAGTTATTAGGGTATAGCAATTCTCTTAGGTACAGTCAGGAATCTAGTGAAGCTTAGTTTAGATATTGTCTTTCTTTATTTATCTGAGCCTGTTATCCAACATTATTTTAAATATGTCCTGTGTTTTGAACTCTGATGTCACTGTGAATATATACTATATTTCTGTTCTCTACAGTAAGGCACACTGTGCATACATTTCAAACGCAAGCACTTTACAAATACCTTTTCAATACAAATGTCTGTACAAATTAGTTTGATATGCACATGGCATATAATATATTCTCTTGTTCTTTTATTATTTATTATTAAATATATTTAAACCTTTCACTGTGGCTGATCATTGTAGAGATGTTTAAGTTTTGAGAGTACTTGCATATTCATTTGGTAAAATTGTGTGGGTCACTCCTAGTAGCCTTGTCTTGGTCACACTACCATTTGTATTATTATTAATATTGCACAGTAGAATTGGACACCCTTTGCTAAGGGCCTTAATGTAGCTGGTCAGGGGTTCTGGTGGCAGTGGTAACTAAATTCAATTCTATGCAAGAGGACACATAGCTAGAAAACCTATGCCAGCCCTTTCTAGGTGTGTGTGTATGTGTGTGTGTGTGTGTGTGTGTGTGTGTGTGTGTGTGTGTGTGTGTGTGTGTGTGTGTTAGCTACTTGGCCAGGGACATTGAACACTGGTTGAACAGAGAGAGTGTTGGAGGACTTGGCTTGGAAGCCTGGCTAAGGACTCAACTCTGTAGCTGTACTAGTGGGGAATCTTATCGGGGATCTTGAGAAAGAGAGAAGAACCAGCCCCAGACTGACTGTGGTCTCTGTGTGCTCTTAAGGGAAATTGCACTTGATACAGAGAGCTGTATATGGAAATAATGTGTGTGTACCTGTTATCCTTCCAGTGAGCCTGTGCCCACAGATGCCAGTGGTGAGGATTGAGGTTCCATGATTACTGGCCCAGAGGTGGGATTTCAATGTCACATATTGGTTGGCAGTGATGTGTCATCACAATATCATCCACTACAAGTTGTCCAGCAGCATTGCAAACATCAGAGTTGTGTTGTGGCACTTCAGGTAAGTAGTGAGATTTCTAGATGGTGTATTACTTTTGGTTGGGGTTCTAATCTCACTGCGATCAGTTGGTGTGTTTGTGTATATTATCATAAGAGTGTAACTGTGTAACCTACGTTCTGCAATTCAGTGCCATGAAGTGCAGATATTTTGACAGTTGTACATGACTAGGCATTATTTTCATACAGGTCTTGCAGCATCTTCTCTCAAACATCAAATGATGATGTCATCCACTATAAGTTGTTTAGTAGCATTGCAGAAGTCAGACATGTGCATTGATGCTTGCATTAATTACTGAGTTCTCTAGCTAATATACTTCATTAGGTAGGGGTTCTAATTTTACTGCAATCAATTTGTGTGTTGTTGTGTCTATCTTCACTTGGATAATATTCAAGAGACCATTTTAGACCAACATGTGAAAAATGCCTGCTACCATCTTCTCAACAGACACTGCTTTTGTTATCAGCTATAATGTGTTGTCAGACACTATAGAAGCCAGACTTGTGCTGTGGCACTTGCAATAAGTACTGTGCCCTCTAGATAGTGAGGTAGGAGTTCTAATGTCACTGTGGTCAACTGGTTTGCATGTGCATTCAACAATCAGTGTGGTGACAGTTTTAGAATGATATGTAAGTTCACAGCTATGTCAGACTGTCCTCTGAACATCTTTTTATAACATGCACTCTGTCAGCATTCAAGACAGTAACATAAACTACTGTGTTTAAAAACTACTTTATGTTGATATAGATAAGTATCTAATCTGGCAGCAGCCAACTTGAGTGCATAGTTTCAAATGTTACTTTTCAGACAATTTTACAGCAAGATGTGATTCCACATCTATGTCAGACACTCCTCCCATGTTCTTCTCAGCATACCATAATGCTATCATGCTCCATAAAGTGCAACATGACAGTGTTAAATTCATATATTTGTTGGTGCTAGTGTTAAATTGTGTGGAATTAATCTTCTATACCTACAGAGGTGTAATGTTGAAATCAGACCCAGTCTACTGCTGTGTGTGTGGTTGGTGGCACATTGCAGTCATTGTATAATCTTGGGAATCTCTATTCATTTCACTACCAGCTAGGAGAATCTTTAACATAGCTCCATACATCCACCATACTCTTTATCATGACATCCTTCCTGCAGAGGAGCGCAGGATCTCCTCATGTCAACTATGCACACATACATATATAATGAAGCAGAGTCATCCCATGAGCCTCTGCAAGTCATCTCCATACCAGTGCATGAGTGATTGCTAATTCTGTCATGGTGTGCTGCACATATCGCATATGGACAGTGGTATTATGCACTGTATTCAAAACAATGCAAACATACACCAATAGCCTTACTATCTTCCATCATATAGATACATGGAGTTTATTTTAAATGTTAAAATAATGTATAGGAATTTATGTAATGTTGTCCATTAGCTTACTAATGTCCTATGACCCTATGATCATTTCATGTCAATGTTGCTGTCATTGACATGCGCTTTGTTGAGGTGTGGATGTACTATAAACCTAAAAGTGGATATTATAGTCTGTGATGTGTGTTAAGACATTGATGGCTACTGCTGACATTTGATTACATGTTTCTTCCATAACAGCTGTAGTAATATGCCTCCAGAGAACCGTTGATTTGGAATGATACTATGCATATTGTTGGCATGTGGTTTTGTAGTGGAGCAGATCAACATTCTATGCAGTTCTCATTCAACTAGCACAGTGATGCTTGCCATATGGCACTGGTGTGCATGTATATACCTACCATTAGTAAATGCTCTGTAACATAAACACATTTAAATTTATACAGATTACATGGGCACATAAGTCTTATTTCATCCACATGTTGTGATATACACAAAAATATCACATGTTTGGATTAAATTGTAACCTTGTGGAATTCATTGTACGTGCCATTGTGTTGATATTCCCAAAGATTACTGAGGTGGTCACCAGCACCATTGTGTGATTATCAGCATTTGTTTCAGCAAATGTTCTCCATTATCTACAACCAACTCATGTGTAATGCATCCTTTTGGTATCATGCCACTCAAATACAGCTTTCTAATGAAACATATATAGGCATATATTGTGCAATTGATGTAATTATGTGACATTGCTAGACTTGAATGACTGTGTGAACAATACCACTGTATGGTATGTGATGCATAACCAAGTATGTATTTGGAGGTGTTGTCACAATTCATTTATTTAAATAAGTCTGAAATGTTCAGGGGAATACACAACTAAGCACAGAGCTGAACATTGATGCTACCAGCTATACTCAACTGAAGAAAATAGACAATTTGCTAGGTGACAATTTGCCTCACACTACAGCACCCTGTCCCTAACTGCCCATCAGCCAAAGTTTATATGCAAACATTACTCAGTTTATTTTCTCAGGAGAGCAACTCATCTGTGTTCTCTATATGGCTAAAGACACAGGATCAGTGGGTTCTGACAACATCCCAGGTTGCCTATACAGTAACATGACTTTAAAGCTGACTAGCACAGTTGAATCCCTGCTAAGACACAGCCTCCAGACAGCCTATATTCTTGTAGAAGGGTGTACAGCAGCAGTAATCCATCTGAACAGGGGGGAATCATCACATGATGCATGGACTTATTGACCCATAATGATGACTCTCCTCATTTGTGAAGCAGACCATTGAGTTATCATGGACCTTATCAAAAAGGACCCAGGTAATCTCCTGACTGTGTACCAAACCCATGTTTG
The DNA here is from genome assembly GCF_019279795.1 of Protopterus annectens. NCBI lineage: Eukaryota > Metazoa > Chordata > Ceratodontiformes > Protopteridae > Protopterus > Protopterus annectens. The sequence continues at coordinate 805,811,421 of NC_056749.1, read as the reverse complement.
ATTTGTTAAGGCTACAACACATCTATTAAATCTGTTTGATGTCTCAAGAAGGCCAGTAGTGCCATGCATGAGGAAAACACTATCATCCTGCATAACCTGACCTAGCCACAGCATTTGATACAAACCCACACTCAGGTATTAAAGACAAACTGTCTCAGGTGGGCATAAATACCTACATCACCAAGTGGATAGAGAAATGGATAACATACAGGACACATTATGTCAAAGTATGTGAAGTCATCTCTATCTAGACTCCATTTACCAGGTCCATACCTCAAGATTCTACACTAGGCCCATTTCTGTTCATTACAGACTTAAACATCCTGTGTATAACGAGCTTTGTGAATGATGCAAATTGTGGAAAATCATTGAATCCAAGATTTGTATTGGTATAATGCAGACAGCATTAACACACATGAAGGATTGTTGCCAGAGCCATGGAGATAGGTAGATCAACACAAATTCATGTGGGGATTATTTGCTTTATGAAAGCATATGCATAAGATAACTACAAGATAGACAGCACACCCCTATGAGCAGTGGTATGTGATCTGTGTAGATGGTATGCAGGACCTCTTACAAGATGGTATAAATAGCCTCATTGGAACTCCCCTTCAGATGGAACTGGTAGCTATGCTGAGTTCTACACCAATGCTTTATACAAACATCTGTATAACTGCATTGACTCGGCCATACTTGATAGGACACAAACAAGTTCCTCAAGGAAGAGCAAACCTGCCTGGTGGACAACTGCCATGCAAGTCAAATGGTACATTGGTACTCAGTCTAAAGACCTTAACCTGGTATGTGACATTAATAGAACCTGCTCAAGGGACAGATTTGCCTCCCAGAGGTTACCACACCTTTGGAACAGACTCCCACTTCATGTCATACTGAACATCTCGTTGGCCCTTTTCAAATGTAAACTATCAGTTGGTTGGGTAACCATAAATTCACCATGGGGGTTCCAACTGAGTCCCTTTTGAACAGGGGCAATAGGTGCTGATCATGGATATAAGGGTAGAATTTGGCAGGCTTGTAAGGGCCCTAGGACCATTAGCCTAGTAACTTCCTATGATCATATGATCCTATGAGCCCACAGTGGTGACTAAGCCCTTGTATGAAGTACAACTCCTGAGTATGTGTGGGACATCCACATCAAAGGGCATTGTAGTCCCATTGTTCCCAGCCCTCATCACTGTAATAATTGAGTACAATGCACTCTTTTGCATGTACTTTCCAACTCATGTGTATCAGTTTTGCCAGAGTGAGCTCCCACACAATTAATTGGCCATACCTAAGTATTCTTTATGATGCATAACCATGAGGAGTTGACAGTGCAAGACACCATTGAAGGTGTTATACAAAATGCATGTGTACTATCAGTTCCTGCACAGTAACTCACAATCACTATGTTATAGGTTCATAGGTTCATAGGTATTTACTAGGCAAATGACCACAAGGGCCTTTTAAGGCAAGCCATGCATCCCAAATCACTGACAAGTTCTAATACCCTTGATAGGTGTAAGCATGTGCCTAGGAGATGAACCATTTACAGGTTACCTGTGTTTATTAGAGACATAGGTGCCAAACCAGGGATGATTTTCCAGTTTCTCATCCAATTGTCCAAGTTGCACTTGAATTGGGTTAAGGAGGAACTCTGCTTTACTTGGATGGGGAGCCTGTTCCATAGACGGGATAGTCTGTGGGATACATACCTATCCCTGCAGCCAGTCCTATTTATATCACAGGCAAGGTTTAAGTCTTTAGAATGGGTAATTCTGGTGCTGTTTGTTTTGTGGATATGCAAGAGGTCCATCAGAGTGGGGTCTGACAATGTCCTGTATGCCAGGCATAGAGCGTCCCTCAAAAGCCTGTAGGAGACAGAATACAGGGATAGGGTCTTAAGGTGGTCTGCACAGGACATTGTACTTATGTCCTGTATTCTTTTAGTGAGGAACCTCTGTAGACTTCCATTTGTTGGATATGCCTGGTTAGGTACATACCACAGGGGGCATTGTACTCAATGATAGGTCTGATGAATGCCAAATACAGTGGGACAATGACTTCCTTGGACCTAGATGCCATACCTTTATTTATAAGTTGTGCAACATAGAATGATTTCCTCACCACTGTAGACATGTGATGATCAAAGGCAAGATTACTATCTATGTGTGTCCCTAAGTCCATGACTACTGGGTCACCTGTAAGGGGTTTGTTGTCAATATTATAGTTACCATGGATGGATGATTTCCAAAAGGATACTATTATGCATTTCTTGGCATTTAGTTTTAGTCCATGTATCTGACACCAGTTGTGTGCCTGTGTCAGCCCCTCCTGGAAAACATTTGTGTCAGTGTGAGATTCAATGACAGCTCTTAATTTGCAGTCATCTGCAAATTTAGTTAAACAGAGACCACTGACATTGGCCTTGACTTCTCAGAAGTAAATGCCAAAAAGGAATGGTCCAAGGACAGATCCCTGAGGGACTCCACTTGTGACTGGCCTCTTTGTAGAGGTGAACTCCCCAGTACTAACTTTCTGGGTCCTGTCTGTGAACCAGTTGGATATCCAACGGGCGGCATATGGGTTTGTACCTAACCTCTTGATTTGTCAACAGTGAGCAAGTGAGGCATTGTGCAAAATGCCTTGACCAGGTCAAGGTAGGCAGTGTGAATGAATTTACCTTCATCCATTGCTTCTGTGACCTTCTCAAAGAAGTCCAGCAGGCTGAGTAGGCATGCTCTGCCCTTGACAAAACCAAACTGGGTTGGGTCTAGTGTCTGGGGGATTACTATATCTCTACTCACCATCTCCATGATAATTCTTTCCATGGCTTTACATATAAGACTAGTGAGACTTATTGGTCTGTAGTTTCTGGGGTATGTCAATGACACAGATTAATGGTGGTATTATTCTGATATTGTCCATGATTGTGCTTGCTTCTGTCTACTGTTGTCCATGAGCCTGTTGTTATGTGTCCTGCTTGGTTGAGACCTATGTTGACATTACATTTATATTCAGGAACTCATTTTTTACACCTTTATAATATGCACCAGCCCGTAATGTACATACTATCCTTAATAAATGCCCTCTACACTGATCATGTCAGGATGCCCCATATTGTATATACCATCCATGATAAATGTCTTGTACAGTGATCATGTCAGGATGCACCCTATTGTATATACCATCATTGATAAATGTCCTCTACAGTGATCATGCCAGGATGCCCCCTATTGTATAAAGCATCCTTGATAAAAGTCCTCTACAGTGATCATGTCAGGATGCCCCCTATTGGATATACCATCCTTGATAAATGATCTCTACAGTGATCATGTCAGGATGACCCCTGTTGTATATACAATCCTTGATAAATGTCCTGTACAGTTATTATGTCAGGATGCCCCCTATTGCATAGAAGTCATGTCAGGATGCCCCCCCATTGTATATACTATCCTTGACAAATGTCCTGTACAGTGATCATGTCATGATGCTCCCTATTGTACATACCATCCTTGATAAATGTCTACTACAGTGATCATGTCAGGATGCCCCCTATTGTGTATACCTTCCTTGATAAATGTCATCTACATTGATCATATCAGGATGCCTGCTATTCTATATACCATCTTTGATAAATGACCTCTACATTAATGCACCTATTGTATATACCATCCTTGATAAATCTCCTCTACAGTGATCATGTCAGGATGCCCCCTATTGTATATATCGTCCTTGATATATGGGTCTATATTAAAACCCCAAAAGATCTAAAATGTGAATGTATGTACATCGACAGATAAAAGTCAATGTACATACACAGCGAAAAATGAAAATGGCAAACATCAAAATGCTGAATGTGTTTCATCAGCAAGACGCGCCACACAGGTAAGTAAAAAAATAAAAAAAAATACATTAAGACAATTATGCAGGGGGACAAGCCCCTCTGCACCACCCCATGTGGGAGGCTTTACCCCCAAACCCCCTTCTTAAATATA